>NC_134098.1:33353710-33656343 GCF_000715075.1 Nicotiana tabacum
GTGCCAAAATATCATCACAATTGCACGACAAAAATCTCGTGCCAATACCCAGTCAATCTGGCCAACATGTCCACATGTGCCTGTGACATAACAATGCAATATGCCACTTTATCATCAAAAAATGTATGTTCATAATTCGTCAACAAGGTGCACAAGGATATGACAATAATAAAATGCAAGTGAGTGTTCAACATATAAATCATGACTACAACTAAATCAACTGAAGAAGCGAGGTTCATGTAGTCAGAGAATGATTAAGGATGTTCCATATAACGTATATCATCAAAATAAGGCATATTAGAAGCCTAAAGTTTAATCTTGGTCAAAATCACACATAGCAGCCTTGTACACGCTCGTCACTTTGTATACACATCGCTTTACATATAACACAATTAGGCAAATAAGGCCAAATCTTAAGGGTTATTCCTTTACACAAATTTAGGTAAGATATTTACTGCAGTAAGCCCAAATCAACCCTCAAAATAGCATTTCCCTTAAATAATTACCTCTGTCTGGCTCCAATCTAGCCAAAAATAACTCAATAACATCAAACAATGCTATATGATTCAATTCCAAATAATAAAGTTTCAATCTTTACCCAATTCCTAAAAAGTCAAACACGGTCAAAACCCAAGTCAAAAAGTAGATCCCGTTTACCCATAACCCCACGAGTTCAAATATGTGATTAGATTCCAAAATCGAGTCCAAATCGACTCTTGACTTCCAAATGCCTAATTTTCCAAATCGACTCTTGACTTCCAAATCAACTCCCAAATGCCTAATTTTTATTTTCCAAAACATAGTAAAAAAACACCCAAATTTCTCTTCCAAATCCCATAATCTAGGTGTAATAATCCATGAAAAAATAACTTATAATATAAAAATTAAGTAGAAATCAATTACCCCAAATCTTTGTGTGAAAATCCTCTTCAAAAATGGTCTCTCTCCAAGTTTAGGGTTCAAATGGGTCTATGTCCCAAAATTCCTCCAATATAGTCACCTGTTGAATTCACAAATGTGACCAAGGTTCGAAATTGTGATCCTCGCAAGTGCGAGGAATGGCTAGCAAGTGCGAACTGGCTCCCTGAGTTTCAGTTCTCGCAAATGCGACGAGGAGAGTTGCAAATGCGATACACCGTTTGAAATTGCGGATCACGCAATTGCGACACCAGCTTCGCAAATGCGAAGTTGGCCTTCCCGGGCACCCATCGCAAATATGATCAAGACTTCACAATTGGGAGCAGACGATTACAATTGTGATGTCTGCAGCACTTGCTAAATCCGAACATCTCATAAAAATTCCAAAACCAATCCAAAACTTACCCCAGCCCCTCGGGTACCACACCAAAAATTCACACAAGTATATAAACTAAATACAAACTCGCTCGTAAGCTCAAAACATCAAAATAACATCCATAACCAAGAATCAAACACCAAAATACATCAAGCAAGCCTTCAAATTTATAAACTCTAAATATTCACAAACCAAGAGTTTGATTCATACCAAACCAAATCGTTATGAAATAAAACTTTGCACACAAGTTCCAAATGATATAACAGACCTATTCCAAGTCCGGAACAACTATTCGAAGACTACCACCTCCAAGTCAACTCAGTGTCAAACTTATGAGCTTTCTAAACATTAAAATTGCCAACTTTCGGCAAATAGAGCTAAAGTTTTCAAGGAGCCTCCAAATGCAAATCCTAACAAACATCTAAGTCTAAAATCACCATATGAACCTATTAAAAATATATAAATACAAATCTGGGGTCGTTTACACAAAAGTCAAACTTTGGTAAACTCTTATAACTTAAACTTCTAATAATGGAACTAAGTGTTGCAATTCACTCCAAAAGCTCCCCGCAACCAAACCAAACCAACCATCCCCGCAAGTCACAAAATCACAACCAAGCACACGGGATATACCCCCCAGTTATCGAACAAATATATATCGATACGGGCTCACATCGGCCAGGAACCGACGAACCTTTATCGAGTTTGAAATCGGAGGTAAGAAGAGACGCCGCCGGAACGCACTCCTCAGACCGTGGATCCACCGGTGTTTTGTCGGCGGCAAATTACGAAGAAGAAGCTTTTTCTTTTTAGAGGACAGTTTTTGATGTCTTCACCATTTTTGGATTTAAAGAAGGTGACAAAGATTTGGTGGTTTAGAAGAAATCTTTTGCAGAAAAGAGTCACAGATCAGCGAATGTACTCAGAAGAGACGAAAAGGAACGTAAAAGATTTTTGAAGATTGAAGACGTAAAAGTGATAAATGGTGGAAGGAAGGGCTATTTATAGACATGAATTATGTCAACAATTTCGGAAGGCAATGGTGGAAGGAAGGGCTATTTATAGACATGAATTATGTCAACAATTTCGGGCTCGGTATCGGTTGGCCTCTGCCCCTTAAGCTCGAAATCATCTCATCATAGTTCGATTCGGACCCGAGCTCAATAATGACTTTGAACTCGGTGTTTGACCTATACCTGAAATCTGAAGCTCGTTCGTACCATTTTGGAACCCATCTCGATATTAGGAAGTCTTTCTTCGATCCATTATGTTTCAACCTCGATCAATCGTACGAAGGCCAAAATCTATTTCTACCGCATACAGATAGTCCCCTCATTTCTTGGGAAAGATATAGTGAGAAACGATATAATTTTTCAATGGCTCGATTGGATATGCGCTGATGTTTGCATCGAGCCCGACCATGACGTCCGTGATAGCTGTCTGTCGGCTTAGCTTACCAAGGTATTTAATGCGTGTCAGACGGTGGTCGGCCACCACTGATATTGAACCGCTCGATATACCCCCAGTTATCGAATAAATATATATCGATACGGGCTCACATCGGCCAGGAACCGATGAACCTTTATCGAGTTTGAAATCGGAGGTAAGAACAGACGCCGCCGGAACGCACTCCTCAGACCGTGGATCCACCGGTGTTTTGTCGGCGGCAAATTACGAAGAAGAAGCTTTTTCTTTTTGGAGGACAGTTTTTGATGTCTTCACCATTTTTGGATTTAAAGAAGGTGACAAAGATTTGGTGGTTTAGAAGAAATCTTTTGCAGAAAAGAGTCACATATCAGCGAATGTACTCAGAAGAGACGAAAAGGAACGTAAAAGATTTTTGAAGATTGAAGACGTAAAAGTGATAAATGGTGGAAGGAAGGGCTATTTATAGACATGAATTATGTCAACAATTTCGGAGGTCAGAGGCAAAGTGGGCAGCAATGGGGACCAGCACCAAACTAGCAGTACAGACCAAACCATCCACAACACAACCCCAATCCAGGAAGTGCACGACCATAAGGCCAAGTCATGCCTTATCAAAGGCAACATGGCTATAATCAGCAGCACCAATAACAGTTGGCCTACCAACCACCTCATCAATAGTAGGACATCAACATGACATAAATTAGGGGCATGCTCCAACAACTCATTGGGACAAATGATATGATGCAAGAAAAGTTAGCAACACATGATTCGGCAATCAAAGGCATTGAAACTCAATTGGAACAGCTGTCTATGGCCTTGAAAAATCACCCACAAAGAACATTGCCTGCAGATACAAATATTAACCCAAAGGAACAGAACCCAAATCAGCTAATGGCAGTGAGTCTCAGGAATAGAAGAGATTTAGACAGAGAGCAAGAAGTTGCTCGATCTAAGAGAGAGACTACGCCAACTACTCCAGTAACATTAGAGGCAGATGAGTCAGTAGAGCTCACCGAGGTTGTAATTGAACAAGCATAGGTCGACAAGGGTAAGGAGAAAGAAGGTGAACAACTCTCAGAACAGGTGGTAGAAAAAGCTTCGAACAAAAAAAAGACACCAAGCAGTGGGTAGAGATTGACTCCTGCACCTTTCCCTCAGAGATTGGCAAAGCAAAAGAAAGATGATCAATACATGAAATTCATGGAAATGCTTTGACAAATTCAATTGAATATTCCACTGATGGATACTTTGAGGGAAATGCCAGGGTATGCAAAAATGATAAAGGATCTGATGTCGCAAAAATTTGACTTCCAGGACCTGTCCACTGTAACTCTGACGCAGACCTGCAACACGGTAGTGACAAGACCTATGGCTCAAAAAGTGTCTGATCCAGGTAGTTTCATTATCCCATGCAACATTGGGAGTTATGCTTTTGCTAAAGCATTGTGTGACTTGGGGGCCAGTATAAACTCGATGCCCTTGGCAATCTATAAAAAAACTAGGCATTGGCAGAGCTAGACCGACCTCAATGTTATTGTCACTGGCTGATCGCACAGTCAAAAGACCGATAGGAATACTTGATGATGTGCTTGTTCAAGTGGGGAAGTTTGTATTCCCGGCAGACTTCGTTATTCTTGACTGTTAAGTGGATAAAGAGATACCCATCGTTCTGGGAAGGCCATTCTTAGCCACTGGGAGAGCATTGATTGATTGTGAGACTGGAGAGTTGAAAATGAGGTTGAACAATAAAGAAATAATATTCAACGTTAAACAATCCATGAGGAGACCCAGCGAATTTCTAAATTACTCGCTAGTGGAGGCCGTGGATGTTATACTGCAAGAGGAGGATAAGACCCTTAATATCAGGGATCCGCTAGAAGCCTGTTTGATGAATTTGGAAGAGATGAATGGTGAAGGGTTGGCGGAGTGGGTCAGGGCTCTCGAGGGTCAAGGGTTTTGGAAAAGGGAACCTCAGTTCGAGCTCCTACGCTTAGAAGAAAGAGCAACACCACCTGCAAAACCATCAATAGAGGAGCCACCACAGTTGGACCTGAAACCGCTTCCAGCTCACCTCAGGTACATTTTCTTAAGGCCTAATTCTACTTTGCCTGTTATTATATCATCTGGTTTGCTAGTTGTACGGGCAGAGCAACTCTTGCAGGTGTTACAAGAATGTAAGACTGCCATTGGTTGGACCATGGCAGACATAAAGGGTATCAGCCCAGCCTTTTGTATGCACAAGATTCTCTTGGAAGAGGGGCACAAACCTTCCAGAGAGTATCAACGACGGCTGAACTCGAATATGAAAGAGGTGGTGAAGGAAGTGATCAAGTGGCTGGATGCGGGTATCATATTCCCCATCTCTGACAGCAACTGGGTCAGCCCTGTTCAATGTGTGCCAAAAAAGGGAGGAATGACGGTCGTACAAAATGAGAATAACGAGTTGATGTCGACTCATACAGTCACGAGGTGGCAGATTTGCATGGACTATCGAAAATTGAACACAGCCACCCGGAAGGACCATTTCCCCTTGCCTTTCATTGACCAAATGTTGGACAGGTTAGCTGGGCGGTCTCACTTCTGTTTCTTGGATGGATATTCGGGGTACAACCAGATCTCTATAGCCCCTGAAGACAGAGAGAAAACATCATTCACTTGTCTGTATGGTATCTTTGCCTTTCGGAGAATGCCTTTTGGACTTTGTAATGCGCTGGCTACATTCCAGCGGTGCATGTTAGCCATTTTCACTGACATGGTTGAAGACATTATGGAGGTGTTTATGGATGATTTCTCCGTGGGGGGGGGGATTCATTAGAAGATTGTCTTCACAATTTAAGAAGAGGGTTCAAAAGATGCGTGGAGACAAAGTTGATGCTGAATTGGAAAAATTGCCATTTTATGGTACAAGAAAGAATAGTCATCGAGTGTCCAGTAAGGGAATTGAGGTCGACCATGCTAAGGTTGATGTGATTGAGAAATTACCACCGCCTACTTCGTTCAAGGCAATAAGAAGTTTTCTTGGGCACGCCGGGTTCTACAGACGATTCATAAAAGATTTTTCCAAGATTGATAACCCTTTATGTAAACTTCTTGAAAAGGATCAGCCCTTTGTGTTTTCTAATGATTGCAGGTTGGCATTTGAGGAGCTGAAGAAGAGACTGGTAACTGCACCCATCATTGTTGCACCTAACAAGGAGCAACCATTCGAGCTGATGTCCGACGCCAGTGATTATGCTATAGGAGCAGTCTTGGGGCAGCAAAAAGACAAGATGATGCACCCAATTTACTATGCAAACAAGACGCTCAGTGGTGCACAGCTCAGTTACACCGTAACGGAAAAGGAAATGATGGTTGTAGTGTTTGCCTTCGACAAATTCAGGTCGTATTCAATTGGTTTAGAAGTTATTGTTTATACTGACCATGCAGCAATTAGGTACTTGATAGTAAAGAAGGAGTCAAAGCCACGCTTAAACCGCTGTGTTCTTTTTCTACAAGAATTCAATCTAGAAATCCGTGACAGAAAAGGGATGGACAATCAAGTGGCAGACCACCTCTCAAGGTTGGAAGGAGCTGAAAAGAAGATGAAGGTTAAAGATAGAACAGAGACATTCCCGGATGAACAGTTACTCGTTGTGACAATGGAGGAGACGCCATGGTATGCTGATATTGCTAACTATTTAGCAAGCGGTATTGTACCTTATGAACTCTCTTCAATTCAAAAAAAAAGTTCTTTCGCGATTGTCGATCTTATTATTGGGATGAACCTCTACTTTTTAGAATATGTGTAGATAACATGATCCGGAGGTGTATCCCCGAGAAAGATCAACCTTCTGTTTTGCAGGCTTTCTATGATTCACCATATGGTGGACACTTTGGAGGAATCCGGACAGCAACAAAAATGTTGGAATTGGGGTTGTATTGGCCAACTCTGTTCAAGGATGCCCATGCTTGGGTAAAACATTGCGATGAGTGCCAAAGGATAGGCAATATATCTCAACGTCACGAGATGCCGATGACCACAATTCAAGAGGTGGAAGTTTTTGACATGTGGGGGATTGACTTCATGGGGCCTTTCGTCAGCTCGTATGGTAACAAATACATATTGATAGCAGTTGACTATGTCTCCAAATGGGTCGAAGCGGTGGCTCTCCTAACCAATGATGCAAAAGGGGTGACAGGCTTCCTAAAGAAAAATATCTTCACACGTTTTGGCACTCCAAGAGCTATAATCAGTGATGGTGGAACTCATTTTTGTAATAGAGCGTTTGCACGGCTATTGGAAAAGTATGGAGTTCGCCATAAGGTAGCCACACCTTACCACCCACAGACGAGCGGGCAAGTTGAAGTGTCTAACAGGGAAATCAAAAGTGTCCTGACCAAGACAGTGAATGTGACAAGGACTGATTGGGCAAAGAAGCTGGATGATGCATTATGGGCGTACCACACAACATTCAAAACTCCAATTGGTATGTCACCACACATGTTGGTGTTTGGAAAAGCATAACACCTTCCGATGGAGCTTGAGCATAAAGCCCTTTGGGCTCTGCGACAGTTGAATTTGGATATGGAGACCGCAGGCACCAGTAGAGTCACTAAGTACATGAACTCAAGGAATTCAGGTTCCATGCATTTGAGAATGCAAGATTGTACAAAGAAAGGATGAAAATGATGCATGATAAGAACATTCTATATCGGAACTTCAAACCCAGAGATCTAGTGTTGTTATACAACTCGAGATTGAGATTGGTTCCAGGTAAGTTGATGTCCTGATGGTCAGGACCCTTCAGAGTGGTGCAAGTGTTCTCAAGTGGAGCTGTAGAAATTGAATCCGAAGATGGGACAAATAAGTTCACAGTGAATGGGCAAAGGTTGAAACATTACCTTGGAATGGTCGAAGAAAAGGGGGATATAGTGGTGATATCTTTGGAAGAGCCCCAATAAGCGAGCGGAGAGTAATAGTGAAAGCTTACGTCGTGCCGCGATATTAAATCATGCGCTTCCTGGGAGGCAACCCATGGTCTGTTGTAAATCGTCGTGCCGCGATGTTAACTCAGGCGCTTTTTGGGAGGCAACCCATTATTTTTCTTTACTATTGTTTTTGTAATTGATTTTGAACGCCATTGACCGATCTACTAATGTGCAGGGATAAAATTAGGCGCATCGGAAGGATTCAGGGGACGAAATTAACCCGGAGATAGGTACAAGTGCGAAAAAGATAAACATTTGCTGGAGATCGATGTTCGCGACCGCGGATTGGACCACGGAGTAGGCCGCAGATTTTGCACAGACCAATGCCTCACCGTCCGTGCCCGCAGACTTGACCGCGGATTGGGGTGCGGATTTTTGTCCCCCTCACTGTTGCTCATCCGCGGTCGCGGATTGGACCGCGGAGTAGGCCGCGGATTAGGCGGCACCAGGTCCAAAATTGGTTATTATTTTTTTTATTTTTTCTTTCTTTTCTCTTCTTTTCTTCTCTTTCCTATTAAGTAGTTTTTTTTAGTTAACCCCCCCTCCCTAACCGCCCACTCCCCCACTTCTTCTTCCCCCCCTCCCCCCCTTACAAAATCTAAAACCCTTCCCCTTCCCCTAAAACACACGCCCCCTCTCCCTCTCCCTCAAAATTTCTCTCATCAACAAAGCTTCTTCTCCTTCCTCCTCTTCTCCACTCAACCAATCCCCAATCTCCATTCCTCCCAAGATCTCTAAGTAAGTAACATGATTCTATTCCTCTTTCTTAGTATTTTTTTGTTTTCAATTTTTTTATTTTTTCCATTCTTTTCCTTTGCTATTGTATGTGTAGGATAGTAGAATTATGGGTACTCTTGTCTTGGTTTAGGATTATAATATATAAGTGCCGTGTGAGGCTAATAGATTTGGTTGAATTGGAGGAAGACATTATTGAGTTTGTGAGGAATGGAAGTTTAATTGGGGCTTTGGGTAACTTGGGAGGTATATGCACCTTAAGTGTTTGTTGAATTGCCATAATGAGTTTGAATATAAATTATGACCAATTGTGCGAGTGAAGTCTCGGTAACCGCCATTGGTTTCCATATTTCGCCGATTACTGATAGTAGTGTTTGTTGTGTAGGTACCATGACACCTTCAAAGAAGAGACGCACCACCGGAGCCTCATCAAGTGGTCATGGAGGTTCATCCCGGGCACGGGCACCGGCCGATGCAGCTCAGTTTGATCGTACCAGGTTTGTCTCCATAGCTGCCCAAGACCGTTTCAGTTTGAAGGCCACTAAAAACTTGTACCGGAAAGGGGTATTGACAGGGCGTCCCTCCAGGATGAGTGCCCTAATATGTATCGGAAGTGGATCAGGCGCAGGTTGGACAGCTGTTTCGAAGAGCCGGAGGAGGGTAACTTGATGCTTGTCCGGGAGTTCTATGCTAACTGCCCCGAACATGAGGATAGAATATGCACTATGTGACACACGAGGGTGGATGCCTCGATAGAATCCATCAGGAGAGTGTACCGATTGCCTGTATTCAACTGGGGGGGGGGAGAATTTCTATGATACTTACAAGCGAGAACCCATCACATGGAACAGGTTTTTCAGAACTATCTGTGCACCAGACAAAGAGGTAGTGTGGGTTGTGCCAGGATCGAAGCTACACTCTGCCTCACTCACTTTTGAAGGAAAGTGCTGGTTGTACATCATCAACAGTCGCTTGTTGTCGTCCCACAATACCACTTAGGTAAATGGTGAGCTGCCTTGATCTGGTGCTTCGTGAATGGCCACGATTTTGATGTGGCCTAGGTTATTCAGTCTGAGATGTTCATCCGTTCACCACAGAAGTGGTATGGGTTCATTTTCCCCTCTCTGGTCACTAGATTGTGCCGGGCAGCAAGGGTGCCTGAGAACCCAAATGCGTATGGCATGGTGAAGAAAGAAGCAAAGTTCCGGGCAGACAAAGTGACCATCGGGAAAGACCCGGTGGCACCTGGGGCAACTCATAGTGATGCTTCTGATGCGCCGGAGGAGGGCGATGAAGGGAAGGAGGAGGTTGAACCTTTCTCACCCCCACAGGAACAAGCTGCATCGGCTGAAGGACCATCCCAGGTCAGACGGAGTACACGGATGACGGCCTTAGAACATGATATGGCAGGGTTGCGCACTTCCGTCACGGAATTGGGGGCTAGAGTTGATGCCTTGGCCACCCAAAATGCGAAGTCAGAGAAGAAAATCATGGGCTGGCTGCGTGCGCTGGGGAGAGTATGTCATCTCGACCCTGGCACTGTCTCCGATCCAGACTGATCCACCATGGAAGTTCCTTTACCTCACATTACTTTATTTTGTATGACATGGGGACATGCCATCTTTTTAAGTGTGGGGTGGGGGATACTTTGTTGTATGTTGTATGTAGAATAATTTCGTTGTTTATTTACATAAATCATTTTCGACTTGTCTCGATGATGGATATCATTCGACGGGTTTCTTGATGGACCAAAGTCGAAAGAAAAAAAAATTGTTAAAACTAAAAAATGGTGCGGTGAGTGTGGATTTTATTTTGTAGTAGTTTATCAATTTCCCCTTGGTTTTTCTTTAAACCACGGTTCTTTTCCAAGGGTTTCATTTGAATCGGGTGTAGTTAGTTTTTATTTTTTGGTTAGGAACTTATGGGCTATGGGCAGGATTAGAATAGGATCTCTTAACTTCGTAATGCCTTGAATATAGCGGGTACTTAGTGTGACGCTTAGGCTCATTTGTTGACTCTTGTAAGAATGCCTTAAACTCTATGTTCTTAATTTGGCTTAAGTACTCTAATCTAAGTGTTTGTTGATCCGATCTGGAGTGAGTCATATGTCATGTGTGTGTGAGGCCTGTTGTGTTATGTGCACGACATTTGATGCCTAGAACTCGCCCTGTGTGTCTACAAAGCGAAATAGTAGTCTTGTTTAGTCTGGGAAGTAATATAGGCATTTCTTTGTTGAACCATATATATACGTTTTCCACCCACCTATTTGTTATGTATCGTAGTTCACCCCATTGAGCATGTAATCCTGTTTCCTTGGCAACCACATTACAAGCCTTATCCTTTGTTTGAATTGACCATCGTTTTGAACCCTTTACCTCTCGTAAGCACTTTAATTACTATGAATCTATAAAGGATAAAGTATGGGGTAGTTGGTGGGGCTTTTGAGTGGAACTAGGGAAATAAAGAGAAAGGTGCACCTTGTTGAAAAAAATATATATCATGTATTAATAATGTATCATGTTGATTAGTAATATTCTGTGGTGGCTTTTAAGGTGATTGTGCTCAAAGAAGTGTGGGGTAATTTACGTGGTGTTGAAGGTGGAAATATAGGTTTAACTTAAGTGTGGGCTTGATTATAAAATATATTTATTAAAGTGCTTGGGGAGGTGTAGTCACTATTATATCCAAATATATCATACCCGACCTGCAACCTACATTACAGCCAAATAAAGTCCTACTTGATCCTAGACTGTACAAGCTCAATTAGTAGAGTAGTACACTATGGGCAAGTCTATGGAGCGTTTTCTGTGGCACAAGAATATCATATTTGAGGGTGAGTGAATTCTGTTTATTTTGAAGTTCCTCAGTATGCGTGAATTTTATTGATTGTGGAATGAGTCTCTTTTGTAGTGAGCAGACATTTGATTCACGAAGGAGAGGTAAGTCTGGACCTCTGAATAGAGTAAGTAAGTCGGTTAGGAATATTGCGTGGCTCGCGGGAGTCTACTCTTGGGGTGTAGATGTTACACTAATATATACTCAAACTATATGAAACATTCTTGGTGTGACAAGTTAGGGAAGTCGCTCAGTGAAGTTAGGCCTCTGTAGAGTGTGGTTTGATTGCTCGAGGACGAGCAATGGTTTAAGTGTGGGGTGTTGATAGTAGGCTATATTTATGCAATTTAGACACTATTTATACTCTAATTTAGCCGCACTTTATTGATATTTGAATGCTAAAAGATAACAAAATGCTCTAATTAAGAATTTTATGCTTTGCAGGAGCCACTCCGAGCTAGGAGGAAGCTAAAGAGTGTTTTGGAGTCAATATGGAGTGTGGAAGGCCAATCGAAGGTTAGCCTGGTCGAAAAAGAGCGAGAAAAGCAAGCGGGGAGGTCCCCTCCAGGTGCGCGGCCGCGGAGTTGACTGCGAATTGGACCGCGCACTGGAGGAAGAACACTGGCTGAAATCCGCGGCCGGATCTGCGGTCGAATCCGCGGCTGCAGACGGGCGGACGGAGGCCAACAACTTAGGGGTAATTATGTAATTTCTAGGCGAATAACCTAAACCTATGTGAAGCCTAATTCGCCCAGAAGAGAAGGGGAGCTATTTTTAGGAGATTTTGGAGGAAAGAACAAGAGAGAGAAGACGGAGAATTTCCTAAGAGTTTTCATCTTCTTCTTCTTACTTCTATTGTTGATTATGAATTGTTATAGTGAATTTTTATCTATTAGTATGAGTAGCTAAACCCATCATCTAGGATTGATGGAACCAATTGTTGGATGAAGTTTGACTATGTTTAGATATAATTGAGCTGTTCTTATTCTATGATTGTTCAACTATGTGTTGTGTTGTGATTAATTGAAAGGGCTCTTGATTAATCGTGTCTAGTTACCTTGTGTTGCTTGAGAAAGAATACTTGGTTAGATTGTTGTTGAACAATACCACTTTCGGGTAAGTTAAGAGATTAATTACTTGAATTTAAAAGCGGGGTTAGAGATAATGAAGCTGTGGTAGGATAATTCTGAGTTGCATAAATTGTTAACTAGAGTAGTTCGAGAGACTGCTTCTAGTAAATTATCGTAATTGATCGAGAGATAATTACGATAGCCTGGAACTCATAATCCTCATAGAGTATTACAGCGAGATTATAGCTAACGTGTCAGGAATTAGTCCGGCAATTGGGGAAATCAACATCCCTAGATCCTTTTACCTTTGAATTCAACCTTATTCTTGATTATTGCTAATTTTGTTGTCATTTTTCATTAGATAAACAAATTTCACTTATGCTCTATTAAAAATCTTGCATCCAGAAATTATCTGAGCTTATCATTAGCATTGTTAAAAGTTATAGTAAATAGGTTAGTTCCGTGTGGGATTCGACTCCGGACTTGAACCGGATTATATTTGCAGTGACCGCTTAGTCCCTTTTACAAGGCATAGTTGGGCGTGATCAGCTATCGTATTTTGAGGTATAGCCGGAGCATTATTGCCGACACTATTATGGTACTCTTTGGTATTTTAGAGGCTCCGTAGACATAGTGTGGGTTTTGTAATGGTGCCGGGAAAGTCTAACTATATTGTATTACTTGTTCTATTTAAGACCTTAAAATGATGGAACTATTGGTAATAAATTGGTATTGTAGAAATGAACATCTTATCGTCTGATTAACGAAGATTTGTATCCTATTTATTCATGGATGAGTTTGGATAGAAGAAAATCTAATAGGCTTGCTTGGCCAAGTTCACTCGGTTGAGCGCCGGTCGCGTTTCCCGATTTTGGGGCGTGACAGAAACACATAATGAGAACCACAAATAATCAAATACGGACAAAACCGGTAAGACAAGAAAGAATAAAAGCAACAAGAACTGTTCCACCAATAAATCTATATTAAAGGTACAATAAGAAACACAACCGAGGTACCGCCTAGTATTCACATGTCAAGAGTTCAATCATAATCTTTCTTTATAATACCGCATGATCCTTTATATTTAGTTTTGAAAATTATTTTCTCCAAAATAACTACAAGCGTTTTAGCCCACCTTATCTCGCTGCATGACTTCTTGTAGTTCACCTACTAGCAACACGCGTATCAAACCCACCTTATCTCACCGCATGCGTATCAACCCCTAGCCTTATACCACTGCATGCGTATCAATATCACAACACAATCACAACTCGCGCCACAAGTGCCCATATGCCACAACTTGCCAAAAAGTCAACAATACCAGTATTTTTACAACAAATATCCCATGGCTTAACCATAATGTATACAGTAATCTCAATAACAACAAGATGAATGAGGAATACTCAACAAGGAAAGATACCTCAACAATTAACGACTTCACCTCAATATGATAACGACTTTACAATTTCAACACCAATAACTCAGCAAGAAGATATTCCACAAAATAACAACCTCAAGGAAGAGTAATTTAACAATAAAGAGGTAATGAGGCAATAAGGAAAATAACAACTTCAACTAAAATATATGAGAAAAAATATAACAAGTAAGAGGTAGAATAAGTGGTACAATGTCAAATAAAGCATGTGAGAGTAGATTAACTATAGAAGAGTAGATTAACAATGAAAGATGTGACATATTATAACAATTCAATTAAAGGCATAGAAGGAGTCTAAATAGCATAAACCGATCAAATACCACATATATCCCGTGTACCGACTCGTTACCTTGCGTACACTGCTTTCACATAATACAAATAGCATAATCAACCTAAATCCTAAGGGGTGATTCCCCCACAAAAAGTTAGGTAAGATACTTACCTCAAGCAAGTTAAATCAACCCACTAGTAAGCCTTTTCCACGAAAATTCAACTCCACCAAACTTATAAAATCCGAACACCCATTCAATAACGAGTCCAACCATACCAAAATTAACCAATTCCGACATCAAATCGACCTTGAAATCCCCAATTTATAGTTAAGGAAAGTTTTCACAAAATTCTCAATTTTCTCCAACTCAAAACACTAAATATATGTTAAAAACAATGGCAGAATCATGAATATTAAGCAAATCTGAGTAAAAAATATTTACCCGGATCGAAATCATGAAATTCCCTTTCAAAATCGCCCAAAACCGAGCTCTCTAACTCAAAGGTGAAAAATGAAATGAGACCCTCGACTCTAATGCTTTTCTGCCCAGTTATTCCGCTTCTGCCGACACTTGGTCGCTCCTATAACTCCGCTTTGTGGTCCACAACGGACACCTGCACGCAAATTTCATTTCTGTGGTCCACAACGCGCACCTGCGCTTATGATTTTGTGGACCAAAGGGCGTTTCTGCGCGTTCGCTTCTGCGGAAGCTGACCGCACCTGCGGTCCTGCGACATCTGACCATACTCCACTTATGCGGAGGATTTCCACGTCTGCCGATGTGCACCTGCACAAGGACCTTCACACCTGCGACCTTCCCTAGGTTAGACTACATTCGCTTGTGAGATCTCCCCACCGCACCCGTGGCCACCCTCACCGCAGGTGCGATGACACCAAAAATTAATTTTTCTTTAGCAATCTTCCCAAGTCTAAATGGACCCGTAATCAATCCGAATAACACCCGGAGCCCCCTGGACCCTGTCCGAACATACCATCAAGTCCCAAAACACATACTGAACCTACTCGAGGCCTAAAATCACATCAAATCTACGAATTGCACCCTATTTCAAGCCTATTGAAGCAACGAATATTCAACTTCTAAAACTAATGCCGACTCATACCAAGCCAACTCCGAATAAGCTTAAATTTTGCATGCAAGTCCCAAATGACACAACAGACCTATACCAACTCTCGAAATCAAAATCCAGACCCTATATCAATAAAGTCAACTCTCTGTCAAACTTCTCAACCTTCCAAATCTTTAACTTTTCAAACTTTTGCCAATTCAATCCAAGCGACCTACAGACCCCCCAAATCAATATCCGGACATACTCCTAAATCCAAAATCACCATACAAAGCTATCAGAACCATCAAAACTACATTCCGGAGTCGTCTACACAAAGGTCAAACTCCGGTCAACTCTTTCAACTTAAGCTTCCAACCTTGGGACTAAGTGTCCCAATTTACTCCGAAAAATCTCCGGAACCAATCCAACCACCCCGGCAAGTCACATAACCATAAATGAATATAGAAGGAGCGATAAATAGGGGAATGAGGCTATATACAAATAACAACCGGTTGGATCGTTACAATTGGTCTTACATTAACAGCGGTTTCCCAAGAGTTGATGGCTTCACGACTTCACGTAATAACAGTTTTTGAGGTAATCACGGCTTTGTGATTCCATAATAATGCCTTTTGAATTGGCAGTTTTGAGATGACCGTTTTTTGCCTATAAATACGAATCTTATTCCTCTTTTTCTCATCTTTTATCTTTACCAAGTTCTTAGTTTTTGTAACTCACCTTTCATCGCACCTTTCATAAAACTCTTCATCACCTCTGCTACTTCTTTTTCTAAAAGCAAGTCCTAATTCTTATGTGAGACGCACTAACATCATTGATGAACTCCCGAATAAAGTTGCTTCTATGATACAAAGAAAAGAAAAAAACCATCAACTTCCAAAAGTAAAATGGTGAAACATGAAGTTAAACTTTCTGAACCGCTTGTTTCATAAATTTTACTAAAATAGATGAATTTTGAAGTAGATTATAACTCGTGGAGCAAGACCCCAATGCAAACTGGGAACCGTAATTTCCATGTGAATAACTTCTCTTTTGTTGTTCAATTGGAGCATCTCTCCTTCGTCCAAGATGAATGTCAATGGAATGAACACACTAGTATCTTGGTTGCTCAGGATCGCGAATGTATTACATGTCACCGGCCTGGTTTTTCTTGCATTTCTACTGTCCCCTTCACTTTTGGATTCACTCCGGTAGTTGAACCTGTGATTTTAGAATTCTTTTGGCTCTTCAATATCTTCTTAGCCCAAGTTGGCCCAAACATCTAGAGGCTGGTCTCACGATCCAAATCTCACTAAGTCGTAATGGTACCTAACCCAACTTGTTAAATAAGCCAACCAACATACATCATCAAATATGAGGATCAACCAAAAATAAAAAAATACCAAGACAAAATTAGATACAAAGTACCCCAAGAATTGATGATACAAGTCATGGCCCATTAAGATTTAGAACTTTAGTATTGGTAGGAAAAAAAGACATTATCTGTTTGAATATATAAATAATAACACAAGTTCTAAACAACCATGAACCAGATGAGAGCTAATGAGTTGAACTCTAATGTCTTCAATGCTCGCCCTCGAACTCCGCAACAGCATATAAGGTGCAGAGTATAGTATGGGTATAATCAATTTCATGTACTCAGTAAGTATCGATACTAACCTGCACGAACAAGATGACAGCTAATGACTTGATAAACCAGTACCTATTATGAAATACATTATTGTATGGATGTCTACTATATAAATATAACTGCCATTACTCTTTTCCATTATATAGATAACTTCTCCACTACTTTTCACCATCATGGTGTTAACTCTCACACCTTCATTACCTCCTCCATGATCTTCCTCTATGATCTGAATAGTAAATACCATGTTCATGGCATTCCTTTGTATTACCTCATTGTCATCCAATAAATAGAGGGTTTGGACATAACATTATACACACTTAAAAATACTTGAAAGAAATAAGAAGATTTCCTTTTTCTCTCTATATATTGTTTATTTTATTATTTTATATTATTACTTTAAGCTTAATTTTTTAACATGTTACTTATTCTTCGCCAAGAACAGAACGTAGGTGCTTCTTAATTTTCACGGCTTGGCTTACTCATGCCCTTTTGGCCATAGGTAACTTTTTGTTAAACTTTCTTCACATATAACGGTAAGAGTCTATATGTATTTTTACTAATCCACAAATATTTAATTTTATGATTCTGCTAAAAAGACATGTATTCGGTAGGGTATCTTCTTTTAAAGTTCTCGACTCTGATATAAAATTACCAGTACAACTTGTTTCTCTTTTTTTGCAAGAAAAATGATATGCTTGATGAATAATTTTAGTTGATTTGTATCATTACAATATGAACACAAGTAATCATTAGTAGACTTAGAAGTTTCTTTTGTGACAGTAGTATATATATCTCCAAAATATGATTATCAGTCGTGTTTGTATTTACCAGTAAAATGATACAGTTGAATTTGTAACGTGGTTTATAGACACGTGAATTATTTTAATCCAAGAATATAAAATAGCTAAGAAAAAAAAAATTAATTAAGCAAATTTGAAGAAAGTACAAGCCTCACTGTGTGACGACCCAATAAGTTATTTTGAGCACTAACCTTTATTTTTGAGTTTCCAGACCTTCATTAGTTTCATTTGATGTTTCTTGATTTGCGTACATAGTCCGTATCTTTTTTCGGAAAAGTTTTACTTAAAATTTTGAAGAAAAAGTAAATTTTGGCTTAAAATGGAACTTGAGTTGACCAGGATCAACATTTTTGGTAAACGACCTAGGATCGGTGGTTTGACGATTCTGATAAGTTCGTATGATATTTTAGAACTTATACGCACTTTTGGTTGGGATCCTGGGTGACCAAATCGCATTTCGGCGCGTTATGTGAAAAATTATGAAAGCGAGTTTTCAAGTAGAAAATCATGTGTTTTGACGATCAGTTCTTGTTATTTGATATTATTTTGATGATTTGAGGTAGCGAGCAAGTTTATATGGTGTTATTACATTTGTGTGAATGTTTGGTTTGGAGCCCGAAGGGCTTAGGTGAGTTTCAGGTGTGTATCAGATGAGTTTTGGATGATATGAGTTAGCTTGTGTGCTTCAGTTCTGGTGTTGATCTGTAGATCTCTCATTTGCATGGTCTTGCTCGCATATGCGAGCCTCGCTTTTGTGATCAAGACATCGCATTTGCGAGCATGGGCTTGGGCTGGGATACCTCATATTTGCGAGGAAGAGAACACTTTTGCGATGGTCGGAAAGCCGTATTTTTGGACTAATTGGTCGCATTTGTGATCACTGGGCATCTAGGTCCTCTTCACAAATACAAAGTGGATATCCGTATTTGCGAAGGAGGGCAGTTCGCATTTGAGAATTCTGGGCTTCTGACGCGCCGATCGCATTTGCGATCCGTGCTTCGCATTTGGGGTGTTCGCAATTGTGATACCTGCAACAGGGTAAAAAGGGGAGAAATGAGACTTAGCTCATTTTTACACCAATTCCCAATCCTAAACACTCTAGAGGCAATCCCTCCTGATTGGTGATAGCATCCTAGGAAGCTCAAATCTATTCAAGGATAAGAATGAAGCTTTGGAATCTCAAAGAGGGCCTTTAACAAGATGTCAAGCTAAAGAGTTGCAAAATAAGGTTATTAGACTTCAAGTACAAATAAAGAAGTTGTTAATTGGGATGGAGAGCTCAAGGATAAAGGATATGAGTTTTCTAGGTGTTATAATTATTTTATGGTCCAAATTCATGTCCAAGAAAAGGTGGATTAGATCCCAAAAGACATCCTCTGAAGAAGGTCCAAATCAGGCCACTATTGGACCTATTTGGAACCTAAAAATGTGTTCAAACTTGCAGCCCAATAAGTCCTATATGAAGCCATATTTTTATAACATAAAAAGGACTTACTTGCTGTCCAAGAAAGGCTCAATAGGCGTGATAGAAGTTGGGTACAAGTTGATGCCAAGTTGCTTGTAAGTTGCCTTCAAGATTTCCAAGATCCTATTCATGATTGGTTTGCGACTTTCAAGATTCTATCTAAGATTGGTTTTAACTTATTTCTATATATTTTAGTACTAGATTTATTGCTTTCCTAGGTAGTTAAGGTTATGTTTTCCTTTTCCTAAGATTATTGCAGTTACTTTCCATGATTGACTTGGTTTTTGTTTCTTAGTATTTTTTCTTTTCCTAAGGTATTTGGACTTGTTGTCCAAAGTAGTTTAGAACTTTATTTCCTTATTTTTAGGTAGGAATTTCGTGACCCCCTCTCTATATAAATGGGTGTCTTCTTTGTTTTTAGATTTTAGATTATTATAGATTATTATCAATAAAAATTGTGAGATTTTTCTTGCACTCTTGTATGTGGCTACTCTTGGATTTATTCTTCAACCTTCAAGACTCAACTTAAGGTAGTAAGATTAAACTCTTTCAAAATCTTAGATCACTTCTAGGTATTCAAGAAAGGTAATAAGTTTAGGCTTATTGTTGTTCTTGTTATTCTAAAGGGTCGGGTTTCACAATCTATCTCTTGTTTTTAATTCTCTACCAAAGGTGATTAGTTCTTTGTTAGCTAATTATTGTTGTTAGGATTCAACTTCAAGAATAGACTTCTTGAATTCAAGAAACTCTTTCTTGAATTCAATCTATCTTTAATTTTCCGTTGTTTTTTTGTTTCTTTATTTTCTTTTAGCTTCCGCACGTTTCTTGATTTTCTTTAGTAATTCTTGGACCTTTATCGTGTTGTTATCAGGGAACCACTATATCTTTGTCGGCCCAGTTGCAGTCTTTTCGGACCGTAGGGAGGACCTCTTCAGCAAAACAAAACCAAAAAAAAAAAAAAAAAAAAAATAACGAAAATCAGCTAAAAGAAAAGCATTATGGCTCATTATTATTTGTAGAATTCAAGTGTTATTTGGTTTCCAAGTCAATAAAGGAAATAAGAAGAGGGGATCCTAGTTCTTGAAGATTAAGGTAACTTCTTTTCTTATTCTTGTGGGTTTTGGGTTTCCCAAATTCTTTCCTTATTTTTTCTACATAACCAATTCATATTCTTCCAAGGTTTGGTCCTTCACTTTTCTTTTCTTTTTCTAACTCCACATTCTTATCACTAAGGGTTGTGACTAGTAAGGTTTATTAATAAATCTAAAGTTTAATGACCAAGAGTTACTTTGAGTGGAAAAAGGCAAGAGAGGCGAGAACATTAGAAGAAAAAGCCAAAGTTTGAGAGATACATAATTCTTCTAATCTTTGTTCAAGATGTTTCAAACAGGTAGTTATAGTGAAAAGAGGCGAGCTATGACTCAACAACTTGAAAAGTCGAACTTACAGTATACCGAATAGAAGGAAGACAATGGTAAAATTATTTTTCAAACAAGAGCTAAAGTGATGTCTGCGATTTGTGCCCTTAGAATTGACAAAGAGTTTGGCTATAACTCAATTAGCACTTATATGGTTGAAAAATTGAACTTGCCTTGTGTTGAGCATATTGAACCCTACATGTTGAGAGGAGTAAAGGTAGATAAAAGAGTGTTATTACTATTCTCTATTGGAAGGTATGAGGATGCGATCTGGTGCGATGTGATTCCCATGAATAATTATCATATCTTGTTGGGAAAGCCATGGTATACCTATAGAAGAGCTTCATATAACATGAAAAAAAATAGATACTCTTTTGAGGTTAACGGGAAGAAACTTATTCTTGGACCTTTGACTCCCTCACAAATTTATGAAGATGAAAAGACTATTAAAGAGAATATGGAAAAATATGAGAGAGAAAAGAATGAGAGGAGTAAGGGAGTGCATGTTGATATCCCAAGAGAGGAAAAAGGAGAGGTTGTATTGAGTGAAGAGAATGGGATGTCAATTGAGAAAAAGAGAGAGCTTGAGGGAAAAGAAAAGAGAGAAGGCAATGAGATAAGAAAAGTCTTTGAGGTAGAGAGAGAGAAAAACAAGAATGTTTGAGTAAAGAAGAAGAAAAAAACTTTAGTGAGAGAAAAGAGGCTAAGGGTGAGGGAAAAGTTAGTTTTGTGATAAAAGCCAAAGAGAGTGTAAGCAAGAATAAAATTTCTTTACTTCCTAACCCATTAACTCATTCTTGTTTTAGTTCTTGTGATTTTGTGCAGCCACGTGTTGAAAAACCTTTTAAAAGGAGAGGTGAGGCGTGAGAAATGGTGGTAAAGGATCCAATTGGATTTCAACATGAATTAGGCGAAATTAATTCTTATTTAATGGTGGAAGATAAAAACTTGGTTAAATTCTTTCTTATTGAATCTTTTGATTCTTATTTTCAGTTTTATGACATGGAGTTCCCTAAAGGCATTGTTAAGTTAGAGCCATTGCATAAGAAAATAAAAGGTGATGTTATTCCATTAGTAAATAAATCCAAGTATGGTATATATAATTGGATCATTGACATTCTTGGCCTTTCTAGAACACCTAAGGTATTTTGGAGGTAATGAACTATACTCTTTTTTTTTATGTTGGTGACTTTATAATTTTTGTGGATGATGATATTTTGATGCATATCAAGTCATTAATTGTAATATCCAAGTTAAAGTGCAAGAGTAATTTGCTTCATTTTGAAATTGAGTATGACATAGATGATTTTGCATTCCAACTTGGTGGAAAGAGGCATGAAATTTATGAGAAGAGGCTTGCTAATGAGTTAAATGTTCTTTCTTCTCTTATTCAAGTGTCTAATGAGTTTTCATGTGATAAATTGCTAGAATGTGAGTTTTGTTGTTTGATGGGAAGTCATTTCTCTAGGCATGTTGATTGTGAGCCTGTAAAAGTGTTTGCTACTATTAAAGAGGATATGCATGATTATTGTGACGTTAGTAATCAAATACTCTTTCATGAACCTATCTATGACTCTTTCTGTGACAGTTTGAGCAATTATGTAGAATCCATTGATATTGCGAATATTATTGGGGAAAGTTATAATCATGAGCTTGAATGTATTGAAATTTGTACTTTGGAATTTATGGGTTCTTTTGATCATTCTGAGAATTTATGTGCTTCTTTGAATAACTTACATGTAGAAGAATCCATGGGATTTATAATTGATACTTGGCTATATCATAAGAGTGTCTTATTTGATACATGTGGTAGAGATACTTATGTTAAATGGATGCATGACCAATATTTTATAATTTCTTTGGCATGCACATGTTTGGACTACCTTATTGACAAGATCGCATTGCAAATTTCATTACATAGTGCATCTAAGAGAGGTTTTTATTGAACAACTCTAAGTAGGCATAAATTTTATTGGGATGATGATGTCCATATACTTTATAAAGGAGTATTTATACCTATTAGGCTTAATTGGGTTAAGTGGACACATGGTCACTATCTTGTTTTATTCCTACCATTTTTTCAGATTAGTGGATGCCATTTACTAGTGCGTGACTTCTTTTTCTTGCAAGGTCGAAATTCGAGGATGAATTTTTTTCAAGAAGAGGGGAATGATAGCATCCTAGGAAATAAATAATGATAGCATCCTAGGAAATAAAGAATGAGGTTTTTTCAAGAATGAGGGCCTTTAACAAGATGTCAAGCTAAAGAGTTACAAAACAAGGTTATTTGACTTCAAGTGTAAATAAAGAAGTTGTTAATTGGGATGGAGAGCTTAAGGATAAAGGATATGAGTTGTCTAGGTGTTATAATTATTTTATGGTCCAAATTCATGTCCAAGAAAAGGTGGATTAGATACCAAAACACATCCTCTGAAGAAGGTCCAAATCAGGCCACTATTGGACCTATATGGAACCTCAAAATGCGTCCAAACTTGCAGCCAAATAAGTCCTACATGAAGCCAAGTTTTTATAACATAAAAAGGACTTACTTGCTGCCCAAGAAAGGCTCAATAGGCGCGATAGAAGTTGGTGCCAAGTTGCTTGCAAGTTGCCTTCAAGATTTCCAAGATCCTATTCATGATTGGTTTGCGACTTTCAAGATTTTATCCAAGATTGGTTTTAACTTATTTCTATATATTTTGGTACTAGATTTATTGCTTTCCTAGGTAGTTAAGGTTATGTTTTCCTTTTCCTAAGATTGTTGGAGTTACTTTCCAAGATTGACTTGGTTTTTCTTTCCTAGTATTTTTTCTTTTCCTAAGGTATTTGGATTTGTTGTCCAAAGTAGTTTAGAACTTTTTTTCCTTGTTTTTAGGTAGGAATTTTATAACCCCCCTCTCTATATAAAGTGGTGTCTTCTTTGTTTTTAGATTTTAGATTATTATAGACTATTATTAATAGAAATTGTGAGATTTTTCTTGCACTCTTGTGTGTGGCTACTCTTGGATTTATTCTTCAACCTTCAAGACTCAACTTAAGGTGTTAAGATTAAACTCTTTCGAAATCTTAGATCACTTCTAGGTATTCAATAAAGGTGATAAGTTTAGGCTTATTGTTGTTCTTGTTATTCTAAAGGGTCGGATTTTACAATCTATCTCTTGTTTTTAATTCTCTACCAAAGGTGATTAGTTCTTTGTTAGCTAATTATTGTTGTTAGGATTCAACTTCAAGAATAGACTTCTTGAATTCAAGAAACTCTTTCTTGAATTCAATCTATCTTTAATTTTTCGTTGTTTTTTTTTTTCTTTATTTTCTTTTAGCTTCTGCATGTTTCTTGATTTTCTTTAGTAAGTCTTGGACCCCTATCGTATTGTTATTAGCTTGTCTTCCTAAAATCATTGGTAAATGGCTTTAATCTACTTGCTTTCAATTACCTATTATTTCTCATGAGTTTTTAACATCAAATCT
Organism: Nicotiana tabacum; assembly: GCF_000715075.1. Classification (NCBI taxonomy): domain Eukaryota; kingdom Viridiplantae; phylum Streptophyta; class Magnoliopsida; order Solanales; family Solanaceae; genus Nicotiana; species Nicotiana tabacum. The sequence continues at coordinate 33,377,613 of NC_134098.1, forward strand.
TGGATTTTTATGGTAGAAATTAGGTATTTGGGTAGAAATTGAGAATTTTGTACAGTTGAGATTTAGACCTCGAATTGAGGTTAGATTTAAAAATAAAACAAATAATCAGGCTCGGAGGTAAATGGGTAATCAGATTTTGATCCGAATCTTGGATTTTGACCAAGCGGGTCAGGGGTTGACTTTTTTAATTTCATCAAAGATTGAACCTTTTTCCTTCGTGAGTAGTTTCTAAAGTTTATTTTGAATTGTTTGATCGATAATTGGTTAGATTTGGTTGATTTGGAGACTTGTTAAAAAGGCAAGCCCGTGGTTGGTTGATTGATTTGTTACGGAGTAAGGTAAGTATCATGTCTAACTTTGACTTGAAGGAATTAGGACTTGTTGTTCTATTTGATGTGTGAATTAAATGGGTAATGACATATAGGCGAGGTGATGAGATGTGTCGTCATGGGTTTAAAGCATGCAGGATTGGGCTATTTATTTTCATGTCTTTATTTATTTTATGTTATCTCTTGTTATATGCTTTTGTTGCTACATGTTCTCACTGGTTATCTATGCTTTACTTGTTATTTGTTATTTAATTTTTACTTGTTTCGAATAGTACATTTCTCACTCAATATCTGTTTACTTGCTATACGCTTCTAATTGTCTTAATTGTATATTTTCGTTGACTCATGTTCTACTTGTTTTTACTGTTCTTATACTACTTGAAGCACTTTATTATGTCATTCCGTTTATGTGAGCCATTAGCTATTTTGGTATTAATGTTTTCCCAAGGTTTGGGGATTATGAAGTATTGACCATTCTCCATTTGTACTGGTAGTTCCTTATTGTTTCGCACATTTTATTTTTCTTTTGTGTTGATATTTCATAAATAGTGGTATTGAGTTGTTTATGTTTTTATTAATCAAGTCCACTAGGCCTTGTGTCTAGGGTTATTTTTTATAAATATAAGACAAAGGAGTACAACAAAATAGGGGGACATGAATCTGTCACGCCCCGAACCTGGGGAGGCGTGGCTGGCACCCGATGTCGTGCAGGCCCGAGCGAACCACTATGTAACTCATTTGTTTTTCTTCTCTAACTATCATGGGCCAACATGGCCACAACTCATAATGTATAACTATAAGTGGGCAACACTATATCACTAAACCATTTTTCTTAAAACATGAATACATATGGGCCGTCAAGGCCTCTGACATACTTTACAAAATGAACCTCTGTCTACAAAGCCTCTAAGATTATTTGAGATCAAATGGGATATGGTACCGGCCTACCCATAAGTCTGTAGAAAAGTTCTGACACGATGACTCATAGACTCGGATACACTCCGAATGAGGCGGAGTCTTACCGATCCTTTTGCTGAATGCCAATCTTGTCTACTATGAGGGCTCTTCAAACTAATTATCTATACATGCATGCATGAATGCAGCGTTCTCAACAAAAGGACGTCAGTATGAATAATGTACAGAGCATGTAAGGCGGAACTGAAACATAATAGTAAGTCAACATTAATTAAAGACATATAAGAGTCAACCTGAATCTCTGAAGTGCCACCTTATATGCATACTTATTATACACACACACACACACACACACACACACACATACACACATATATATATATATATATATATATATATATATATATATATATATATATATATATATACAATGACTGCCCAACCGGCCGTAGCTCGGTTGTAAATATGTAACTGCCCAACCAACCGTAGCTCGGTGATAAATGAATATGCATGACTGCCCAACCGGTGATAAATAATGATACATAACTGGCTAACAGGTGGTAACTGCTCGACCGGCCTTAGCTCGGTGGTAAATGAAGATGCATGTATCACTATATTATAAACATTAACATCTTTATCATATACTTCAATAGGGAACCAGATACATACTTTGACATGCTTGAATATCATTTTACATGAATGAATAATGTAAACCTCCTTAACTTCTAAGAGTAGAACTATTTATGAAATAACATTACGTTTACGTATCGTTACTTGGATCATGCCAAAAGAAAGGAGTGATAGCTTAACATACCTGGAGTAGGAAAAATCCGTATGATATTCTTGAGAAGGATTGCACCGTATTCCCTTAGAGTTGCAAAATCTCGTTGTTATTATGCAGTGCAATTTCGTATGAATCTCTTTACAAATCTAAGATTGCCGTCATTATAGTTAACATGAGGTCTCATATGAACTTCAAAAGTTCTCTCACCTATATTCCTTGTTCATCCTTTCTATGTAATCCTTGCCAAAAAAATGAATTTGATTTCTTTGAATATGAATTGAAAGATACTTAGTATCCTATCTATCTTTGAATTTGATCCTTTGCCTTATGTAGAGCCTTGCTATTCTTTCAGAATGTTGGAAGATAAGTATAGGGTCACCTTATCTCCTTGGTCATGATTTTACAAAGAAATATATCTGAAAATCAAGTTCAAGCTCAAATATCCCAAGATTTTGGCTTTGCTCATCTTCTTGGACTAAGATCAATTGAGTTAACCAGAAGGGCTGCACTTCTTGTAGTTTTGAAAAGGAAATGGAACGTCCATAAGGGTTCCCCAGGGAACACTAATTCTATATTGAATCAACAATCATCCTAAAATACAATCAATAGCAACAATCATTGAATTTATTCATCCAAAGAATACTTCACGTGTAAGCAAGGCACCTTATGTGTTATGACTCATCATGCACATTGGTACCACCTTGGCCTAGCATAGTGCCATGTGGCAGCCCATAGAAAAAATCTTTACTCACTTAATCCTATTTAATACCATAATTATTCTCACAATTAATTAATTATCTACATAATTGAGAATTATATCAAATTATTTAAAATACTACTCACTTTTAACACACTTTATACACCTTACAATCATGGTCATGTGATACCTTGTAAAATAAATACATACATTATTATTTCATTAAAACATCCATGTAAAAATACATATATTTTCTCAACTTCTAATTTTCCTACTCTCATATGAAGAGTACAAATTTTTGTACGCTTAATTCTTAAAATGGTAAAACAATAACCTTATTTTCTTATGAATTTCTATCTTTACAATAAATAAAATCTCATAAAATCATCATATTATGTGTATAATTTAAAGCATGTTCGAAAGTAGTAATATTAATAACTATATAAAATTATATTTTCAAACTTTTTTGCAAAAATGTTCCACTCAAAATACCATATCAAATGTATATAACGGTATCAAGGTTGTTAAACTTAAGGGGTCTTATAATAACATAGTCACAAATCCTCTATAATCTCATGAATTATCTTAATCCCTTCAAGCTCATATGGATTCCTACGACTCATCCTAATATTAAAGTACGGGATGTAACATCATTCCCCCCTTTAAAACATTCGTCCTCGAATGTTAACTCTTAGAGATTTATAAAATATTTGCTAGGGTCTCCTCTATAAACTAAAATCCAACCTCTATTTGAAGTCTCAACTATTTACAACCTTTTGTACTTGAGTATCTCGTATCTTCTTTACCTTTACCTTACTTACTTTTCAATCTCGCATCGTATCTTCTGTCTCTTTCATAACCTCCTATCCACATAGGTGAAAATTACGCCTTAAAGCTCTATTGTGATACCTGCAACTCTGGTGCATATAAAATCTAGTGAAGCTTCATACTAACTTCTTACGACTCAGCTTTATAGAACGATTTGGAAACAAAAGAAGGGTAACATTTCCTAAATGCCCTATAGCCTCCCAGTTATAAATGTGGTGCGCAACACACCCATAAATGAGACCCTACTAGGCACGGCTTTGTAGACTTCCTAGGACACGACCCTCTCTGATACCACTTTTGTCACGCCCCGAACCTGGAGAGACGTGGCTGGCACCCGGTGCCGTGCTGGACCAAACAAATCACTGTGTAACTCATTTGTTTTTTCTATAACTATCATGGGCCAATATGGCCACAACTCATAATGTATAACTATAAGTGGGAAACACTATATCACTAAACTATTTTTCTTAAAATATGAATACATATGGGCCGTCAAGGCCTCTGACATACTGTACAAAATAAACATCTGTCTATAAAGCCTCTAAGATTATTTGACATCAAATAGGACAGGGTACCAGCCTACCCATAAGTCTGTAGAAAAATTCTAACACGATAACTCATAGACTCGGATGCACTCCGAATGAGGTGGAGTCTTACCGATCCTTCATTAAATGCCAATCTCGTCTACTATGGGGGCTCCTCAAAATGACTATCTATACCTGTAGGCATGAATGCAGCATCTCCAACAAAAGGACATCAGTACAAATAATGTACTGAGTATGTAAGGCGGAACTGAAACATAATAGTAAGTCAACATTAATTAAAGACATATAAAAGTCAACCTGAATATCTGAAGTGCCATATCGTATGATGCATGACTGCCCAACTGATTAGTGGTAACTGCCCTGCCGACCGTAGCGCATTGGTAATTGCATGACTGCCCGACCGACCGTAGCTCAGTGGTAAATGTGTAACTGCCCAACTGACCGTAGCTCAGTGATAAATAAATATGCATGACATCCCAACCGATGGTAAATAATGATACATAACTGCCCAACCGGTGGTAACTGACCGACCGGCCATAGCTCGATGGTAAATGAAGATACATGTATCACTATATTATAAGCATTAATATCTTTATCATATACCTCATGTCACGACCCAAACTAATGAGCCGCGATGGGCACCCGATACCTTATTCAACCGAGTACCAACGTAACGTATCTTTCTTATTACATCAACATATACACGTGACATACGGGCCTAATAGGCCAACATGATCATTTATAAACTCAAAATATAGGCCGACAAGACTGTACAATATTTCACGTACACGACATATGTCTACAAGCCTGTAAGGGTACAGAAATATTATAAAGTTCGGGACAGAGCCCCGCCATACCAAACAATACACATCTAAATCGTACTAACCAAACAAGCAACTCCGGAGTAAATGGAGTGCACCAACATCTTTCCGCTCAGCTGATTGCCTACTTGGAGGACTCTCGACCTGTCTATCGGGACCTCCGGGCATGAAACGCAGCATCCCCAGGTAAAAGGGACGTCAGTACAAATAATGTACTATCACGCCCCGAGACTGGGGAGGAGACCGGCACCTAATGCCTCACCTATCCTTGCGTACCACTTGAGACTAAGAGACTCTGAACATGTAATGTCATACTTTGGCCATGGGCCACATTACAAGATAATGTGCGATGAAAAATATAAAACTGAATAGAGACTAACGCTGACTAAATGTTAACATAAAGTTGGGCCGGCAAGGCCGTCATAATTACTACAACTGACAAGCCAACAAAATATACGTATAGGGCCTACAAGCCCAACATACTGCACTAACTAACAGGATATGTCTACAATCCTCTACTGACAGATGTATTGTGATCGGAACAGGGCCCCGACCTACCCATAATCTATCTACATATATACACAAAACTTCTAGACCCGGCAACTCCGAAGGACGGGGAGCTTACCGATAAAGCTGAACTCGGGCAACACCTACTGAGGAGGTCTACCGGTCTGTCCATCTGAACCTGCATGCATGAAATGCAGCATCCCCAAAGAAAGGGACGCCAGTACGAAATAATATACCGAGTATGCAAGGCAATAATATAACTAAAAGCTGAAACTGAACTGATAATAATAATAGCTGAAAGTAACTGGGAGTCAAAGATAATCTGAAGATATGCCCACCTGCTGATACTAACTCAACTCTCTCAATATAATAAGTAAAATAGCTGTCCGGCCCTATAACGCTCGATATATATATACAACTGCTTTGTCGTAGTAGGCTCGCTCATAGGCGCTCGGCCATACTAGGCTCTGTATATCGGCCAACTAGGCTCGCTCATAGGCGCTCGGCCACAATAAGCTCGGTATATAACTTACCATCTAAATAGAGGTTGCCCAATAGGGGCCTGCCTATCGATTATAACTCGATGGTAATGAAAATACTATAATACTGTATATATAGAATCTCTACTCTCTTGACTGGAAAAAGGAAATACTCAAATGAGTATGAAGTCCCGATAGAGATAATATTGTAACTTACAAAACTAGTAAAATATACGTAAATTTCGGGATATGAATTTTTTTTATGCCTTGTTATCTAACTCGTGTAATTACGAGATCATGCCAAAATGAAGAAAGGGCTTAGCCTTAACATACCTGGAGTAGGAAAAAATTCCGTATGATATTCTTGGAAAAGGTAGCACCGTACTCCCTTAGAATCGCAAAATCTTACGTTGCTAATATGTAAATAATTCTCGCTGGAATTGTTGAAACTTATAGGAATCACGTTGCTTAATGTTACATTTAGAATCTCATTCCAGTGTTTGAAAATGAAAAGTTGAAAACGTATAAGAATGGCCAACGTTCTCAACCTCTGCTTATAGTGTTATTTTGTAGGAATTGTTAACGTCTGATGTTGAAAGCTTATAGGAATTGTTGCAATAATTTTTTGTTGAAAGCTTAGGAATTGCTAACGTTTGTTGTAGTGTTCTTGTATTTAAGACTTTAGAAATGAAATGTCTTTTAACTATCATACTAAGTTGTCACCTAATCAACAATGACTAAGAGTCATTTGTTTGAGTTAGGGGCTTGCTGCCACGTGGGGGGTGGGTTGGGGATTTTGATCTTATGCAATAATCAATGAACTAATTAGGTAATATCCCGCTACCCGGTAATTAACCAATTACCCGCATAATTAAGAATTATCTCAAATTACTTAAAATTTTACTTAATTTTAATACACTTTATACATCATACTATCACAGTCATATGGTACCTTGCATGGTCCTAATCCATAAATATCGATTATTATCGCTCTGCCCGTATTTTATCCCAAATCGACAACCTTCAATGAAACTCATTTTCTTTAATTCGTGTACCCTTTCCTTAATGGAACTTACTTATTGCTTGTTATAAATGACATAAATATGCTAACCTCAAGATAATCTCATCCCCTAGTTTATGTCAATTAACTGAAGACGAAACTTTAACATACGAAAATTGCGAGATGTAGCATGTACCGAGTATGTAAGGAATGAAAATTAGTAAATAATAGACCTAAGAGAAACATGGAGTAAAAGACTCGACATGTACGTCTGCATAGCCCTGTGAATCATTTCATTTTTCATAACGTCATGCATATGCGTATAAATGTGATAATTTGCACAGGTATATGTGTTCATAACATCATCAAGCCTCTGAGGGCATCCCATCATATCATTTCGGCCACTGTGGGCAAATCATCAATGTATACCAGCTGATCAGGTGGTGGTGCGTATATAACGCCATAACCTTTTTCCCATATCTCATATATATATATATATATATATATATATATATATATATATATATATATATATATATATATATATATATATATATATATATATATACACATATATAACGTCATATGGTCATGGATCAATGTATATGTATAAATGCATGAAATGCATAAGAATTGCATTAATAATATTTTCTCGGAATGTCATAAAAATAATACGTCTTAAGAAATACGTTAATAATATTTTCTCGGAATGCCATAAAATAATATGCCTGTCGGATAAATTTTATCAAATACGTATTTTTCTGAGATCCATGAAAAGAAGATATAATAATAATTCACATGGGGAATAAAAAATGTAGACACCCCTAATATTTCTATGAACAGAGTCGTTTATAGAAACTATATGTTTGCTCGTTTCTTTCAGTATCATTTGGGTCACACCAAAAAGAAAAAAGAAATAGCCTTAATATACCCGAAGTAGGAAAAATTCATGTGATATTCTTGAGAAGGATTACACCGTACTCCTTGAGTGTAGCGTCTGGTTTGAAATGTTGAAGACGCTATGTAATATCACATTTTGAATTCTTGAAGATTCTTGAAAATCTCACGTTAATTAAAAAAAGAGAGATGTGAGTCTCATGTCTTTAAGACATAAATGGTTCTCTTTTTCGAAACTAATAGGTGACTCACGTTAAGACTTGTCCAGTTCTCTAACCTTGACACATATCCCCTGCCATGTGGGGGAGGGTTAATCTTATCAAAATATTTCTTAATTATTTAGGTAATATCCCGTTACCTAATAATTAACTAATTACTCACATAATTTCCTAATTAATTAGGTAATATCCCATTATCTAATAATTAAGAATTATTTCAAATTACTTAAAATACCACTCACTTTTAACATACCTTATACATCTCACTATCATGGTCAGGTGGTACCTTGTATGACACTAGTCCATAAATACCGAATATTTTAGCTCGAACCGTATTTTATCCCAACATGTTAAACTTTGACGAAAATTTATTTTTTTTAATTTGCTTACCCTCTCACCTTCGCAAATTTACTCATCACTTGTTTGAAATAGCCTAATGCTTATAATCTCAAAATAATGTCATTCTCGAACTTACGTCGATTAACTTACGACGAAACTTTTAACATACGAAAATGCGAGATGTACTATCTCATTTCTGAGCTTCTATGAATTTACTTATGACGTACTTTTACGTACGAAAACATGGGGTGTAACATCATTCTCCCTTTTAGAACATTCGTCCTCGAATGTTGACTGATACTCTTATCATTTTCATAACTTATGTCTTCCGAATACTTTAATATTCTCCTTGCCATTTAGGCAACTGATCTTTGAATAAATTCAAAGGCCAGGTCATTCCCCCCTTTAGGCCTCTTGCTCATACTACAACTTGTGGTCGAAATCTTTCCAATCTCGTAACTGTTGCTACCGTTTGTCATGCAGCCTGTACGACTTTGCCCTTATATGTGCGCCTATATGACTCTTCTCTCCTTTTTTCTTTTAGCCAATCTCTAGGCCTCACTTTGTAAGCATATACAAAGCTTGATAAGATGTCTCTCTGGCATCTATAGGTATACTGAAGTTCTTTACTCGATACATTGTTGAACTTACAAATATTGATATATCTTATTTCATAGATCCGGTTATCCATTCGTATGACTTTACTACATCTAGGTAGGTCATACTATACCATAACTCTCACTTCGATTTTATCATTACTGAGGTCTGCTTCCGAACTCCAGGTTACTTTCATTGCTTCTATCATAGATGTATAAATCCATGTCCTTCAATGCTTCCTTATTATTGTTCATCTAAAGGATGGAATCCTTATCTCCTCTCATACATTGGAACTTTATTCATCTATTGTCGATTCACCTTAACGTTGATCCATAATCTACCACTGATAACTTAATCCACTTAGCGGCGATACTGTACTTCAATAATCGTACTTTATAGCATCCCAATGTGACTCACTTAGGTGAGTATTTTAATCCTGTACAATTCATGAAATCCCTTCAAATCATCACTCAATCAAATGTCCAAACGTCATCCTTCATTTATCACAAGTATACCCCATTTTACTACTAGGGCAACATTCCATCTCTTTTAAATGCTATTAGTCTTAGACTATTTTGAGTTCATTCAGGCTATAATGAGCTTTCTATAACTGAGAGAAACCATTATCTCTCTTATTTTCATGGACTTAATCCGTAGGACTTATACATTTCTTGTCACCTCTCCACTCGCCCTTTCTTATCCTTACTCCTGTCATAAGACCTTGTCGCTTTACTATACTTTAGCTTGCGACTTGTACATAACCGTGATGGCCCGAGCAAATCACTATGTAACTCATTTATTTTTCTTCTATAACTATCATAGGCCAAAATGGCCACAACTCATAATGTATAACTATAGTGGGCAACACTGTATCACTGAACCATTTTTCTTAAAACATGAATACATATGGGCCGTCATGGCCTCTGACATACTGTATAAAATGAACCTCTTTCTATAAAGCCTCTAAGATTATTTTATATCAAATGAAAAAGGGTACCGGCCTACCCATAAGTCTGTAGTAAAATTCTGGCACAATGACACATAGACTCGGATGCACTCCGAATGAGGTGGAGTCTTACCGATCTTCGCTGAATGCCAGTCTCATCTACTATGAGGGCTCGTCAAACTGATTATCTATACCTGCAGGGATAAATATAGCGTCCCCAATAAAAGGACGTCAGTACGAATAATGTACTGAGTATGTAAGGCGGAACTGAAACATAATAGTAAGTCAATATTAATTAAAGACATATAAGAGTCAACCTAAATCTCTGAAGTGCCACCTTATATGCATACTTATTAAACACACACACACACACACACACACATACATACATATATATATATATATATATATATATATATATATATATATATATATATATATATATATATATATATATATATATATATAATGCTTCTCTTTGGAGACTATTTCTATTATCCATATCGTATGATGCATGACTGCCTAACTGATCAGTGGTAACTGCCCGACCGACCGTAGCGCGATGGTCAATGCATGACTGTCCGACCGGTCGTAGCTCGGTGGTAAATGAGTAACTACCCAACCGGCTGTAGCTCGGTGGTAAATGAATATGTATGACTGCCCAACTAGTGATAAATAATGATACATAATTGCCCAACTGGTGGTAACTGCTCGACCAGTCATAGCTCGGCGGTAAATGAAGATGCATGTATCACTATATTATAAATATTAGCATCTTTATCATATACCTCAATAGGGAACTAGATACATACTTAGACATGCTTGAATATCATTTTACATGAATAAATAATGTAAACCTCCTTAACTTCTAAGAGTAGAACTATTTATGAAATAACATTACGTTTACGTATCGTTACCTGGATCATGCCAAAAGAAAGGAGTGATAGCTTAACATACCTGGAGTAGGAAAAATCCGTATGATATTCTTGAAAAGGATTGCACCGTATTCCGTTAGAGTTGCAAAATCCCGTTGTTATTACGCAATGCAATTTCGTATGAATCTCTTTACAAATCTAAGACCGCCGTCATTATAGTTAACGTGAGTTCTCATATGAACTTCAAAAGTTCCCTCACCTATATTCCTTGTTCATCCTTTCTATGTAATCCTTGCCAAAGAAATGAATTTGATATCTTTGAATATAAATTGAAAGAAACGTAGTATCCTATCTATCTTTAAATTTGATCCTTGCCTTATGTAGAGCCTTGCTATTCTTTCAGAATATTGGAAGATAAGTATAGGTTCACCTTATCTCCTTGGTCATGATTTTACCAAGATATATATCTGAAAAGTCAAGCTCAAGCTCAAATACCCCATGTTTTTGGCTTTGCTCATCTTCGTGGACTAAGATAAATTGATTTAACCAGAAGGGCTGCACTTCTTGTGGTTTTGAAAACGAAATGGAACGTCCATAAGTGTTCCCCAGGGAACACTAATTATTCAATCAACAATCATCCTAAAATACAGTCAATAGCAACAATCATTGAATTTATTCATCCAAAGAATATTTCACAAGGCACCTTATGTGTTATGAATCATCATGCACATTGGTGTCACCTTGGCCTAGCATAGTGCCATGTGGCAGCCTATAAAAAAAATCTTTACCCACTTAATCTTATTTAATACTATACTTATTCCCACAATTAATCAATTATCCACATAATTAAGAATTATATCAAATTATTTAAAATACTACTAATTTTTAGCACACTTTATACACGTTACTATCATGGTCATGTGATACCTTGTAAAATAAATACAAACACTATTATTTTATTAAAATATCCATGTAAAAATACATATATTTTCTCAACTTCTAATTTTTCTACTCTCATATAAAGAATACAAATTTTCGTACGTTTAATTCATAAAATGGTAAAAAGATAATCTTGTTTTCTTATGAAAAAAATAATTTCTATCTTTATAATAAATAAAATCTCAAAATATTTTCATATTATGTGTATAATTTAAAACATGTTCGAAAGTAGTAATATTAATAACTATATAAAATCATATTTTCAAACTTTTTTGCAAAACTGTTCCACTCAAAATACCATATCAAATGTATATAATGGTATCAAGGTTGTTAAATTTACGGGGTCTTACAATAACATAGTCACAAATCCTCTATAATCTCATGAATGTTCTTAATCCCTTCAAGTTTATATGGATTACTACGACTCATCCTAATATTAAATTATGGGATGTAACAGAATCTAACCTCCAAAACTATGGCGGATAGCATTAGGATGTGTCGTAGTAAATCCACATGAGTTCGAAGGGATTATGTCTATTAGGAGGTTATAGAGGGTTTAAGACATTATTATTATGAGACCCTGTAAGTTTACAACTTTGATATCGTTAGATATTATGTTAGTGTGGTATTTTCTTTTAAGTGAAGTATTTTAGTAAAAGTTTTATAAGTATAATTTTGGATAGTTACCATTATTACTATTTTCGGATAAGATAAATTATACACCTAATATGAGAAAGTTTATGGGATTTTCTTTATTGTAAAGATAGAAATTACTTTTTTTTTTACAAGAAAAGCATGTTATCTTTTCACTATTTTAAGAATTAAGTGTAAGAAAATTTGTACTCTTTATATGAGATTAGGAAAATTAGAAATTGAGAAAATATATGCATTTTTACATGGATGTTTTAATAAAATAATAATGTATGTATTGATTTTATATGGTACCATAAATTATTAATATTTTAATATTTTACTAGTAGTATTTTATGTAAATCGAGATAATTCTTAATTATGTGAATAATCGGATAATTAATGATTTTTAGTGGGAGATTAACTAATTAATTAAGATCTTTGGAATAAAGATTAACGTGGCAGCCTTATGAGATTAGTTAAGATGACTCTTAAAGTCATATTAGTATGTGGCAAAGTCTTAGTCATTCCAGTTAATAAAGAAGAATCATATATTAATATTCATTGGAAGTATGGTGTCAGTTATGAAGGATGTAAGGGCAAGTTCCCAGGTCTTTGACTATAGGTGTTGAATATTTTCATCTCTCTTAAGCTTTTATCAAAACTGGTGTTATATGGAAATTCTCAACTAAGTTAAATTCTTTTCACGAGTGTGCATAGTGTATTCTGCTGCCATTTTTAGTTCAAGTCAGATGCTTATGTTCATCGATGATACAACTGATGAGATCGCTTATTGTTATTGGCATCTGATAAGTGCTCAAACTCATAAAGTGCTCCTCTACTTTTGGTGTACTTGCTACGCAATTCCGTCTTCTTCTGCTTGTCACACCAGCTTGGTTTTGTTTGTGTGTTATTAACGTAAGTCACGTAAGCGAGATAAGATCTTCAACAATTCAAAGTAACGTGAGATTTTGCAATTATAAGGGAGTATGGTGTAATCTTTCAAAGAATAACATATAACATACGGATTTTTCCCTACTCCAGGTATGTTAAGGCTAAGCCCTTTCTTTATTTTGGCATGATCTCGTAACCACATGAGTTTGCTAACGAGACATAAAGAGAAATTCATATTCCGAAATTTATGTATATTTTTCTAGTATCGTAAGTTACAATATTCTCCTTATCAGGACTTCATATTCAATTGAGTATTGTCTTATTCTAGTCAAGAGAGCAGAGAGTCTATATATACAGTATTACAGTATTTTCATTACCATCGAGCTATAATCGATGGGCAGGTCCCTATTGGGCAACCTCTGATCAGATGGTAAGTTATATACCGAGCCTACTGTGGCCGAGCGCCTATGAGCGAGCCCAGTTGGTCGAGATACAAAGCCTAGTATGGCCGAGTGCCTATGAGCGAGCCTACTACGGCAGAGCAGTTATATATATATATATACCGAGCCTTATAGGGCCGGACAACAATTTTACTTACTATACTGAGAGAGTTGAGTCAGTATCAGCAGGTAAGCATATCTTCAGGTAAGTATATCTTCGGATTATCTTTGACTTCCAGTTACTTTCAGTTATTATATTATGAGTTCAGTTTCAGCTTTAAGTATATTGCCTTACATACTCGGTACATTATTTCGTATTGACGTCCCTTTTCTGGGGGCGCTGCATTTCATGCGTGCAGGTTCAGACAAACAGACGGGTAGACCTTCCCATTAGGTGTTGTCCGAGTTCAGCTTGATTGGTAAGCTCCATGCCCTTCGGAGTTGCCGGGTCTAGAGCTTTATGTACATCTTGTGTATATATGTATATATGTTATGAGTAGGTCGGGGCCCTGTTCCGATCACAGTATATCTATCAGTAGAGGCTTGTAGACATATCCTGTCAGTTAGTGCAGTATGTTGGGCTTGTAGGCCCTGTACGTATATTTTGTTGGCTTGTCAGTTGTAGTAATTATGACGGCCTTGCCGGCCCAACTTTATGTTGACATTAAGTCAGCGTTAGTCTCTATTCAGTTTTATATTTTGCATCACATTATCTTGTAATATGGCCATGGCCAAAGTATGACAATACATGTTCAGAGTCTCTTAGTCGTAAGTGGTACGCAAGAATAGGTGAGGCACTGGGTGCCGGTCTCGCCCCCAGGCTCGGGGCGTGACAGACTAAGAGTCATCTGTTTGATTTAGGGGCTTGCTGCCACCTGGGGGGTGGGGTGGGGATTTTGATCTTATGCAATAATTAATTAACTAATTAGGTAATATCCCGCTACCCGGTAATTAACCAATTACCCGCATAATTAAGAGTTGTCTCAAATTACTTAAAATTCTACTTATTTTTAATACACTTTATACATCATACTATCACGGTCATATGGTACCTTGTATGGTACTAGTCCATAAATCGTTCGGCCCGTATTTTATCCCAAAATCGATAACCTTCAACGAAACTCATTTTCTTTAATTCGTGTATCCTTTCCTTCATGGTACTTACTTATTGCTTGTTATAAATAGCATAAATATGCTAACCTCAAGATAATCTCATCCCCGAGTTTATGTTAATTAACTGAAGACGAAACTTTAACGTACAAAAAATGCGAGATGTAACATCCTCCCCCCCTTAGAAACACCCGTCCTCGAATATCTTCTATTAGATAATTTGGAAAAATGTTTGCCAGAGTCTCTTCCGTACACTAGACTAAAACTAACCTGTACGCAGCCAGAAAATGTACTATACATGCCACACATGGCCACTATCTATAATAGCAACACTTGGCTTTACACAACTGTCCATTATAAATTCTGAGAGTAAAAAATGAGAGCTTACCTGATGACCTACTGGCCTGAATAGAGCTGTGCTGAGGTATCCCACCTCGAGCCATATCTTCAGTTTGAAATAGGTGGAGGTATTTAGACTTCATTTCTTCCTCCACTTCCCATGCCATCTCTTTCACATTCTTGCTTCTCCATAAAACCTTCACGGAGGCCACCTCCTTATTCTGAAGCTTACGAATTTGTTGGTGTAGGATGGCAACCGGAATTTCCTTGTATGATAAGTTCTCCGTAATCTGTACATCATCTGTGGGCACCATTCAGGTAGGATCGCCAATGCACTTCCGTAGCATGGATACGTGAAAAATCGGATGGACAGACTCCAATTCTGTGGGCAATTCTAACTCATAAGCTACGTGGCCTACTCTCTGAATGATCCTCTAATGCCCAATATACCATGGGCTAAGTTTGCCTTTCTTGCCAAACCTCATCACACCCTTCATAGGTGACACCTTTAAGAATACTCAGTCATTAACCCCGAACTCTAAATCTCATCGCCGCACATCAAAATATGACTTCTGATGACTCTGAACTGTCAACAGCCACTCCCGGATGAGCTTTACTTTTTCTATGGCCTACTGAACCAGGTCTGGCCCATGTAATCCAGATTCTCCAACATCAAACCACCCTATAGGAGATCTGCACTTACGCCCATACAAAGCCTCATACGGAGCCATCTAGATACTGGATTGGTAACTGTTATTATATGCAAACTAGTTAAGAGATAGATGTTTATCCCAACTTCTTTTAAAATCCAACACACATACTCGTAACATATCCTCGAGCGTCTGAATTGTGCGCTCGGCTTGTCCATCAGTTTGTGGATGAAAAGCTGTGCTGAGATTCACCTAACTTCCTAGACCTCTCTGAAATGACCTCCAAAAATGTGCTACAAACTGGGCCCCACGGTCAGATATAATATATACTGGTACTCCGTATAGTCGCACTATCTCCTTAATATATAATTTTGCATAATCTTATGCTGTATATGTAGATCTGACCGGTAAGAAATGAGCTGATTTCGTGAGCCTATCGACTATCACCTATATGGAATCGAACTTACGATGAGAACGAGGTAAACCCGTGATAAAGTCCATGTTTATCGCCTCCCATTTCCATGTCGGGATCTCTCTAGTCTGCATTAGCCCTCCGGGCTTCTGGTGCTCTATCTTCACCTGCTGGCAACTAGGACACTGAGCGACATACTCAGCAATGTTCTTCTTCATATCGTTCCACCAATACACATCCTTAATGTCATGATACATCTTCGTCGACCCAGGATGAATGGAGTACCACGAATGATGTGCCTATGACATAATCCTGTCTCGTAGCCCTGCTACATCTGGAACACACAAATGACCCCTATATCTGAGAACCCCATCTCCCTTGAGTTCTAACAATGGCTTCTTCTGCTGCGGAACTCGCTCTCTCAACTCGACCAACTCTGGGTCCTCATACTGCTTCTCCTTTACTTCAACTATGAGAGATGATTTTGCAGTATTTTAGAGTACAACTCCACCATTGCAAACCCCAAACAAGCTAATTGATGAATCTCTCTAGTTAATTGTCTTTTTCCGCCTCTACATATGCTAAGCTACCCATAGATCGGCGACTTAAGGCGTCTGCTACAACATTAGCTTTTTCTGGATAGTAGAGAATGTTAACATCATAATCTTTCAATAATTCAGGCCATCGCTTCTGTCGCAAATTCAACTCTTTTTGCTTGAAGATGTATTGCAGGCTTGTATGATCAGTGAATACATAAATATGAACACCATATAAATAATGCCGCCATATCTTAAGTGCATGGAAAACTACATCTAATTCGAGGTCGTGGGTCGGATAATTCCTCTCATGCTTTCTTAACTACCTTGAAGCATACACAATTACTTTCCCATGTTGCATCAGGACACATCCTAACTCGACACCTGAGGCATCACAATACATGGCATAACCATCTGGACCCTCTGGAAGTGCTAAAACTGGCCCTGAAGTCAACCTGTTTTTAAGCTCCTGGAAACTCCGCTCACAAGTATCCGTCCACTAAAACTTAGTTTCTTTCTGCGTCAACTTGGTTAATGGTGCTGAAAGAGAAGAAAAACCCTCTACGAACCTCCGGTAGTATCCTGCTAAGCCTAGAAAGCCACGAATCTCTGTCGGAGTGGTAGGTCTAGGCTAGGATTTCACAGCCTCAATCTTCTGAGTGTCTACCTTTATACCTCCATCGGATACAATGTGCCCCAAGAATGCTACAGACTTGAACAAGAACTCACATTTAGAAAACTTAGTATATAATTTACTATCACGGAGGGTTTGGAGTATCGCTCACAGGTGGTCCGCATGCTCATCCTATGAACGTGAATAAACCAAAATATCATCAATAAAGACTATCACGAACAGATCTAAATATGGCCGGAATAGGCTGTTCATCAAGCCCATAAATACGGCAGGTGCATTCGTCAACCCGAAGGACATGACAAGAAACTCGAAGTGGCCATATCGGGTCCTGAAAGCTGTCTTGGGAATATCTCTCTCCCGAACTCTAGCCTGGTGGTACCCCGACCTCAAATCTATCTTTGAAAAGCATCTAGGTCCCTGCAACTGATCAAACAAGTCGTTTATCCTTGGAAGTGGATACTTATTCTTAATAGTTACCTTGTTCAGTTGCCTATAATCGATACACATCCTCAGCAAGCCATCTTTCTTCCGTACAAATATTACCGGTGTACCCCAAGGTGAGGTACTGGATCTAATGAAACCTTTCTCCAGTAAATCTTTTAACTGCTCCTTCAACTCCTTCAATTTGGCAGGTGCCATTTTATACGGAGGGATGGATATTGGTTGAGTTCCCGGAAGCAAATCGATGCCAAAATCAATCTCTCGCTCTGGAGGAATACCTGGAAGTTCATCTGGGAATACATCTACGTACTCTTTTACTACTGGAATAGACTGAAGTGTAGGTATCTCTGCATCCACATCTCTAACTCGCACAATATGATAAATGCACCCTTTTGCGATCATTTTCCTCGCCTTCAGATAGGAAATAAACCTACATCTAGGTGTCGCTATATTACCTACCCATTCAAGGACTGGCTCACCCGAAAAATGAAATCTAGCTATCTTTGCTCGACAATCAACTGTGGCATAGCAAGCTGCCAACCAGCCCATGCCCACGATAACATCAAAATCCAACATCTCTAGCTCAACTAGGTTGGCTGAGGTCTGGCGACCATAATTTGACACTGTACAACCTCGGTAAACCCGTCTAGCGATAATCGATTCTCCGACCGATGTAGATACTGCAAAAGGATCACTTAGTATTTCAGGAACTATACCAAACTTCCCCACGGCAAATGCGGTAATACACGATAAAGTAGATCCTGGATCTATCAAGGCGTAAGCATTATGAGAGCAAATGGTCAACATACCTATCACAACGTCTGGTGAAAACTCCTGGTGCTGTCGACCCGCTAAAGCATAGCTACGATTCTGGTTACCACCTGAACTGGAAGTTCTACCTCTGCCTCGACCTCAACCAGCCGAAGACTGAGACTCACGCCCTGAAGGATGCACAAACATAGATGATCATGTTGTTGAATTCGCTGGTTGTGCCATACCCCTAGGATCTCTATTTGGACAATCTCGCATCATATGCCCTGGACGTCCACATGTATAACAAGCATCGGAACTGGCTCGGCATTGGCCTAAGTGTCCTCTACCATAGATGTCACACCGCGGCGGAAATGGCCATGTCTGCCCTGAACCTCATTGTCAGTGCAAAACCGATGCCTGTGAGCTCTCCCCTAGTCCTGATTGAGTATAACGGTCATACCTGTAACCCTGTAAGTGAGGTGGCGGAGGCCTAGGTGGTCGTTCGAAGTACTGGGGCCTATAACGACCCTGAGACTGCTCCTGCGACCTAGCAAATCTCATCCTCTTACACTATCCTGACTCAGTCCTATCTGTACCCTGTTGTCGATTCCTACCCCTTTCTATATTCTGGGCGAACGACTGAATCTGGAAGATATCCATACTATCCTGCAATGTAGCGGTGGCACATGCCTCGGTCAACTCTGGGGCCAACCCTGCTATAAACCTGTGAATCCTATCCTGCATAGTAGCAACTATGGATGGTGCATATCTGGCCAATGGGTGAAAACAGAGACTATACTCTCGAACACTCATAGTGCCCTGCTTGAGGGCTAGAAACTGATCGACTCGAGCCTGTTGGATCTCCCGCGGTAAGTACTGGTCAAGGAAGGAATCCAAATATTTCTCCCAAATAGCTAGAGGTGCATCACGTCCCCTGGACCTCTTCCATCCCTCGTACCAAAGGATGGCTATATCACAAAGTCAAAAAACTGCTAGCTCAACTGCCTCTTTCTCCGTGGCATGCATAACCCGAAAGATCCTGTAAAGCTGATCTATGAAATCCTGCGGGTCCTCTCTTTGATTTGTCCCCGTGAACTCTGGGGGACTCAAAGCAATAAACTCTCGGACCCTTGAACTGCCAGATCCCTCAGAAGGTCCTATACTAGCGGATGCCCTAGCCTGTTATTGGGTAGCTACCATCTGTGCCAATAAATGCACCGCACTCCTTAAGTCCTGATCTGATGGAAGCGGAGGGGGAACTGGATGTGCTGTCTCCTTAGGAATCTCCTCAGGTGGCGGAGGAGCCGGTAATGGCTAAGTAGGGATCTCTCCCTGGGCCTCCGATTGGGCACCATCTACTGGGGGTACCCTGCTAGTCCCCTCACCTACTGCTGTTTCTCTCCTCTGGCTAGCCGTAGTCTTCCTCGTTACCCTCATCTGTGCATGCAAATGCCAACAAGTATGTTTAACTCAAATTTACTATAACTCAGTGCTACAACACGATTTAGATTTGAAAGAAGGGTAACCAACTCCTAGTTGCCCTGTAGTCCCCTGCTTATATAATGTGGTGCACCACACATCTATAAACAAGACTCTACTAGACACGGCTTGTAGACTCCCTATGACAGAACTACTCTGATACTACTTTTGTCACGCCCTGAGCCTGGGGGGGGGGGCAAGACCGGCAACCAGTGCCTCACCTATCCTTGCGTACCACTTGCGACTAAGAGACTATGAACATGTAATGTCATACTTTGGCCACGGGCCACATTACAAGATATTGTGCGATGCAACATATAAAACTGAATAGAGACTAACGCTGACTAAATTTCAACATAAAGCTGGGCTGGCAAGGCCATCATAATTACTACAACTGATAAGCCAACAAAATATACGTACAGGGCCTACAAGCCCAATATTCTATACTAACTGACAGGATATGTCTACAAGCCTCTACTGATAGATGTACTATGTTCGGAACAGGGCCCCGACCTACCCATAACCTATCTAAATATATACACAAAACTTCTAGACTCGACAACTCCGAAGGACGGGGAGCTTACCGATAAAGCTGAACTCGGGCAACACCTACTGAAGAGGTCTACCCGTCTGTATATCTGAATGTGCATGCATAAAATGCAGCGTCCCCAAAGAAAGGGACGTCAGTACGAAATAATATACCGAGTATGCAAGGCAATAATATAACTGAAAGCTGAAATTGAACTGATAATAATACTAGCTGAAAGTAACTGGGAGTCGAAGATAATCTGAAGATATGCTCACCTGCTGATACTGACTCAACTCTCTCAATATAGTAAGTAAAATAGCTGTCCGGCCATATAAGGCTCGGTATATATATAACTGCTCTGCCGTAGTAGGCTCGCTCATAGGCGCTCGGCCATACTAGGCTCTGTATCTCGACCAACTAGGCTCGCTCATAGGCGCTCGGCCACAGTAGGCTCGGTATATAACTTACCATCTGATCAGTGGTTGCCCAATAGGGGCCTGCCCATCGATTATAGCTCGATGGTAATAAAAATACTGTAATACTGTATATATAAACTCTCTGCTCTCTTGACTGGAAAAATAAAATACTCAAATGAATGTGAAGTCCCGATAAAGATAATATTATAACTTACAAAACTAGTAAAATATACGTAAATTCCGGGATATAAATTTTTCTTTATGCCTCATTATCAAACTCGTGCAATTATGAGATCATGTCAAAATGAAGAAAGGTCTTAGCCTTAACATACCCAGAGTAGGGAAAAATTTCGTATGATATTCTTGGAAAATGTAGCACCGTACTTCCTTAGAATCACAAAATCTTACGTTGCTAATATGTAAATAATTCTCGCTGGAATTGTTGAAACTTGTAGGAATCACGTTGCTTAATGTTACATTTATAATCTGATTCCAGTGTTTGAAAATAAAAAGTTGAAAACGTATAAGAATGGCCAACGTTCTCAACCTCTGATTATAGTGTTATTTTGTAGGAATTGTTAACGTCTGATGTTGAAAGCTTAAAGGAATTGTTGCAAGTAATTTTTGTTGAAAGCTTAGGAAATGCTAACGTTTGTTGTAGTGTTCTTGTATTCAAGACTTTAGAAATGAAATGTCTTTTAACTATCATACTAAGTTGCCACCTAATCAACAATGACTAAGAGTCATTTGTTTGAGTTAGGGGCTTGCTGCCACGTGGGGGGTTGGGGTGGGGATTTTGATCTTATGCAATAATTAATTAACTAATTAGGTAATATCCCTGCTACCCGATAATTAATCAATTACCCACATAATTAAGAATTGTCTCAAATTACTTAAAATTCTATTTATTTATTTTTAATACACTTTATACATCATACTATCACGGTCATATGGTACCTTGCATAGTACTAGTCAATAAATACCTTTCACCCAACATGATCACGAACGAAGATAGAGAATTGCGTATATAGGAGGACGAAACGAATCACTTGTCCTGATCTGAACGATTGAAGAAAGAAAGAGAATGGTGGCTCCTTTCACCCAGGGGACATCGTCGGAGAACAATGTCGGGGACAGGGTGAGAACCTTCCGTTGGTTACGCCCTTGTTGTGTCAGTTCTTCCATATTTAGATATGGAGATAGATCCATATAGAGATCTATATCTTTCTATCGATAAATAGATCTATTGAGAAATGGATATTGATCCGGTTTCAAGATCTATGAAAAAGAGAGATCCCTAAATATCCATTTGAGAAAATAGATGAATAGATAGGGCTAAGCCAGCTGAAGGAAGGTCGCGTTAGCGCCCCTTATTTCACTAATGCAAGAAGGGAGAAAGTTTACTTTGAGAAAGAAGGGCTTCTATTTAGATTAGTTTCTTAGTAAAAGATAAGGCAAGAAGCAAGGGCGTAGCAGCTGCGCGAAGTTGTGCCTTAGCGCATACATTTTCTTGCTCGTTAGCGCCCCCCTACCCCTATTATTTATATTATAGTCATAAAGGAACTAAAGGAAATTTGACAACCTTACTAATAGAAAGGGGATGCGCTCAAGCATGCGAAGAAAGCTCGAAGAGCTTCTCTTATATTATAGAAAGGTTAGTAGAAAGGGTATTCTTCAAATATCCCATGTTGTAGGGACTTCAAAGAAAGCTTGTAGTTTAGGGGTGCGCAGGTTTTCCACCCTATACAAGACAAGGGGCTAGCACGCAATGGCTTTCTCTGATAGAGGCTTGCTTCTTCAAGTTCAAGTTCCGCTTGCTGCTTCTCATTTTGATAGGAGTAGGTGCTTGCAGCTCGCTCGCTGTCTACTAAATGAGCCTTTACTGCCCGCCCGACCCCTATCTTTAATCTTAAGAAAAGTGAAGTCAAATCAATAAAGTGAACAACCCAACCTCTTTGTTTGAAGTTTTGCCAGGAAGCTTCTACTTGTTGAAGCTTTGTATCCCCTAATTCCGAAATACAACAATAGACTTGCCACTATAGTATAGGAAAAAGCTTCTCTTTGATAAGCGATCATAGGGGAGTTCAGAAAGGATCTGATCGTAGATAGAGACTTCAACATGTGTGGGGGTAGGGGCGGATGTAGCCAAGTGGATCAAGGCAGTGGATTGTGAATCCACCACGCGTGGGTTCAATCCCCGTCATTCAATCCCCATCACGACAAATTGAGTTGTCGTGACGATACCTTTCAACAGCAGAAAAGACTTCTCTTCATCACGAGACTAATCGGATCTGCTGTAGACACCCAAGAGAACTTCACAAGGCAGGCTAAAATAAACGACTAAGAGGCGCTGCAAGCGAGCAAAGAGTTATGCTTTCATTTCTTTGTTGAGATTGAAATCAAGTTAAAAGTTTAGGTATAATGCACGTAGGCCAAGTCAAGAAAAGGACTTCCTTACTTTTCATTCATAGTAGTCTTAATGACTAGTAGTTTGAAGCCTTAAGAAAGCGGTTTTTTTTCGGCACTCGCTTCCTTCGTCTTAAGTCAAGTTCACTTTACTTTTTCAATTCGGAACTCTTAGTCGAGTTGATGGCGAGATCGATTTTTTGTTCGAGGTTTTAGAGGAAGGAGAGGAACCACTGCCCAATGGTGCTTTTACGAAAGTATGGTCACCAGTGGCTAATGCCTTCTCGAGACTATCGAACCTGAAATCCACTTTCCATCGCTCTTTTTAGGTTGGCATAATATAGAAAGAGAGTGCCAAGAAACAACACATACCTATCACTTTTGGAAGGTTTGGAACCCTTACTCAACATAGGGTCCAAAAACCCGACATACCCTTTTTTAGAGCGTATAAGGGGAAAAGAGCTCTTGCATCGTTAGCCGCTTTTCAGCATTTCCTGCCTGAGTTGTTGACCATCACCTGACCTCACACGGGAGGCCCCGCGCCGAGTGATTCTCCCCCAAAAAACTCTACATGTGATGTTCCGAAAACAGAAACATGTGATTTAGTAAATTAGAACCCATTGTGGGGTACAACCAGGGAACAACTATCAACTAGTTTGAAAAGTTCTTCTATTTAGTAATGAAAGTCATTCGTTGTCACTTTCTAAGGGTATGGTAGAGAGGCTTGAGAAGGTGGACAATCCTTCAGTGAAGACCTAACGGGAGGCTGAATTCAAACACACCCAAAATCCACAAGAATCGTAAGAATATGTGTGGAGCGTAGCAAGGAACCTTGGCTTCAGCTCTCGTCACCTCACTCAATCCTACAGCGGAAACTCGAGTCGAGGCGCTGCAAGCGAGCAATGAAGCACTTCTTGTAACCAAAACAAAAACTCCATGGATCAGCAAAGGCTTGTTCTGGACCACGCCGCTAGATTGAGACTGCCACCTTCCTATTTGAGTAAGGAATGAATATCGAACCCTACTGACGTTCAACCGATGACCGGGCCTAGTAGTGCTTGCGGCTTTTCCTATTTCGGCTTGGATTGAAAATACTGGACAGGAAAGGAAAACAAACTGTCCAGCCTTTCAAGCCCTACTAAGTAAATGGGGATGTGTTGTTGGCTGCTTTAACCCCACTTCTGCTCAACATCGATCCTCTCACATACTTCCTCAAGCAGCGGAACACTCAATGCCTAAGTAGTTACACGTTGTTGATTTCAAACTCCTCTGGTAGAGCCAACAATCATTCAGTGAATTGTTTTGTGTTACTAAGTTTCAAGACGTTCACTGAATCCTTCACGATGTTTTGGTGGCAGGTACTAGTACATCGAAGCCTTAGAGAGCCGCTGGACTCCAGACAAGCCGTTACGAAGCGCCATCAGCCCAGGTCAGGCGACCCGAAAGGACTAGACATAAACCACCCGCTAAGAAAATGGTAAATAAGACAAGCGATCAAGCTGGCAAGTCAGGGATACAGGATGGATTTTTCCAGGGTGTGTGAACTTCCTTATATATTCAGCCACATGTGCAGGTGTGAAAGGATTTTATGGTCTAGGTCATTCTTCTATGAAATATTGATTCTATCAATCATTCTATTTCAGAATCAAGTCCCCCCTGAATAAGTAAGGCCCCGTGATTCCCCAAACCAGCTCCTGGCCTTACCCGGCGGAACCGGCCGGGGGTATTCGGCATGGGCGGAGAGAGCATCTGAAGGTTTACTTCACCTTTGGTGATCACACACTGACCCGGGCAATCACTAGCTACAATCGATGGAATTTTGATTGAAACTATTCATAAAAAAAGTCGCCTGAAGCCCCACCCGCCTTTTCTATATAGCCGCATAACCATAACAAGTTTTCTCTAATGCCATACCAAACCAAGACCTTTCCTACAAGGAAAGAAAGAACCCATGGCTCCCCTTTTTGAATACCCCCTCACTCCCTCCGGAGTGAGTTCTTTTCTGCGGGATTTAAGGATTCCTGTCTTTTGCTCATATTGTCTCCTATGGAGATGGATTGATATGAGGCTTTCTACTTCTTACCTATTCACTTCTACTTGAACCGTTCAACGAACGTTGTAACGATCCAAAGAAAAATCTCCTAGCTCAGCACTAGTCAACTTGTGGGGTGTCACATACTCTGCAGACAACAACCGCAACAGTCACCAGTCTGGTCCCCTACCCCACAAAGTAGCTTGATGGCCGAACCACTCCCAAGGAGAATAGTGCCCTGGGGGCCGACCCGGCACCGACCGGCTGAGACTCCCACACAGTAGGAGCGGACTGAGTCGGTATTCGTCTACGAGAGGCGCACTCGTATGCCTTTTGAGGCTTCCCCCTTATAAATATTCTCAGGTAAGAAAGCAGAACCTCACCTCTTTCTGTTGCTGAACATAAACCTACTTTAGATCCACGCGCAGGTTCAATGGATCGTGACTGTCTCTAGTGGTTTAGAAAGAGTTCTGTTGGTACCTTGCATGGTCCTAATCCATAAATATCGATTATTATCGCTCGGCCCGTATTTTATTCCAAATCGACAACCTTCAATGAAACTCATTTTCTTTAATTCGTGTACCTTTCCTTAATGGAACTTACTTATTGATTGTTATAAATGGCATAAATATGCTAACCTCAAGATAATCTCATCCTCGAGTTTATGTCAATTAACTGAAGACGAAACTTTAACATACGAAAATTGTGAGATGTAGCATGTACCGAGTATGTAAGGAATGAAAATTAGTAAATAATAGACCTGAGAGAAACATGGAGTAAAAGACTCGACATGTACGTCTGCATAACTCTGTGAATCATTTCATTTTATAACGTCATGCATATGCGTATAAATGTCATACCATGCACAGGTATATGTGTTCATAACATCATCAAGCCTCTGAGGGCATCATATCATATCATTTCGGCCACTGTGGGTAAATCATCAACGTATACCGGCTGATCAGGTGGTGGTGCGTATATAACGCCATAACTCTTTTCCCATATCTCATATATATAATATACATATATACACGTATATAACGCCATATGGTCATGGGTCAATATATATGTATAAATGCATAAGAAATACGTTAATAATATTTTCTCAAAATGTCATAAAAATAATATGTCTTAAGAAATGCGTTAATAAGATTTTCTCGGAATGTCATAAAATAATATGCCTGTCGGATAAATTTTATCAAATACGTATTTTTTTTAGACCCATGAAAAGAAGATATAATAAAAAATTCACATGGGGAATAAAGAATGTAGACACCCCTAATATTTCTATGAACAAAGTCATTTATAGAAACTGCACGTTTGCTCGTTTCTTTCAGTATCATTTGGGTCATACCCAAAAGAAAGAAGGGATAACTTTAACATACCTGGAGTAGGAAAAATTCGTGTGATATTCTTGAGAAGGATACGCCGTACTCTTTTAGAACCGCAAAAACTTTCGTTGCTAAGGTACTAATAATTCTCGTAAGAAATTTTGTTGAAAACTTGCTGGATTGAGTGTAGCGTCTGGTTTGAAATGTTGAAGACGCTATGTAATATCACATTTTGAATTCTTGAAGATTCATGGAAATCTCACGTTAATTAAAAAAAAGAGATGTGAGTCTCATGTCGTTAACACATAAATGGTTCTCTTTTTCTAAACTAATAGGTGACTCACGTTAAGACTTGTCCGATTCTCTAACCTTGTCACATATATTAATGACTTAAGAGTCATTCATGGGGATAGGGGGTGCTGCCACGTGGGGGAGGGTTAGTTTTATCCAAATATTTCTTAATTATTTAGGTAATATCCCATTACCCAATAATTAACTAATTACCCACATAATTTCCTAATTAATTGGGTAATATCCCGTTACCTAATAATTAAGAATTATCGCAAATCACTTAAAATACCACTCACTTTTAACATACCTTATACATCTCACTATCATGGTCAGGTGGTACCTTGTCTGGCACTAGTCCATAAATACCGAGTATTTTAGCTCGGGCCGTATTTTATCCCAACATGTTAAACTTTGACGAAAATTTATTTTGTTTGATTTTCTTACCCTCTCACCTTCACAAATTTACTCATCACTTGTTTGAAATAGCCTAATGCTTATAATCTCAAAATATTCTCATTCTTGAACTTATGTCGATTAACTTATGACGAAACTTTTAACAAACGAAAATGCGGGATGTACTATCTCATTTCCGAGCTTCTATGAATTTACTTATGACGTACTTTCACGTACGAAAATATGGGGTATAATATCATTCCCCCTTTTGGAATATTCGTCCTTGAATGTTGACTGATGCTCTTATCATTTTCATAACTTATGTCTTCCGAATAATTTAATATTCTCCTTGCCATTTAGGCAAATGTTCTTTGAATAAATCCAAAGGCCAGGTCATTCTTCCCTTTAGGCTTCTTGCTCACACCACGACTTGTGGTCGAAATATTTCCAATCTCATAACTATTGCTACCTTCTGTCATGCAGCTTGTATGACTTTGCCCTTGTATGTGCGCCTATACGACTCTTCTTTACTTTTTTCTTTTAGCCAATCTCTAGGCCTCACTTTGTAAGCATATACAGAGCTTGATAAGATGTCTCTCTGGCATCTATAGGTATACTAAAGTTCTTTGCTCGATATTTTGTTGAACTTACAAATATTGCTATATCTTATTTCATAGATCCAGTTATCGATTCGTAT
Source organism: Nicotiana tabacum (assembly GCF_000715075.1). Classification (NCBI taxonomy): domain Eukaryota; kingdom Viridiplantae; phylum Streptophyta; class Magnoliopsida; order Solanales; family Solanaceae; genus Nicotiana; species Nicotiana tabacum. Next base: position 33,405,742 of record NC_134098.1, read on the forward strand.
GACTTTACTGCATCTAGGTAGGTCATACTATACCATAACTCTTACTTCGATTTTATCATTACTGAGGTCTGCCACCAAACTTCAGGTGACTTTCGTTGCTTCTTATCATAGATGTATAAATCCATGTCCTTCAATGCTTCCTTATTATTGTTCATCTAAAGGATGGAATCATTATCTCCTCTCATACATTGGAACTTTATCCATCTATTGACTATTCACCTTAACGTTGATCCATAATCTACCACAGATAACTTGACCTCTTATGTAACACTATCGCTAGGGCTCACATCTCGTCGGAAAATATTTAAAGTGATTTTCCTGATCCACTTAGTGGCGATACTGTACTTCAATAACCGTACTTTATAGCATCCCAATGTGACTCACTTACGTGGGTATTTTAATTCTGTATAATTCATGAAATTCCTTCAAATCATCACTCAATCAAAGGTCCAAAAGTCATCCTTCATTTATCACAAGTATACCCTCATTTTACTACCAGGGCAACATTTCTTCTCTTTTAAATGCTATTAGTCTTAGACTCCTTTGAGTTCATTTAAGCTATACTGAGCTTTCTATAACTTAGAGAAACCATTATCTCTGTTGTTTTCATGGGCTTAATCCTTAGGACTTATACATTTCTTGTCACCTCTTCACTCGCCCTTTCTTATCCTTACTCCTGTCATAAGACCTTGTCGCTTTACTATACTTTAGCTTGCGACTTATACATATCTAATTATATTACTCGCAACCTTTCTTCAACTTGCTTGCACCGTAGATTTTCTTATGTTATTCTGGAATATCAAGCGAGACATCACATCGTGTCTAAATCTTCTTTACTCTCTTAACCAGGCTTCTCGCTACCTAGAAACCATAGGCTGGAAGACATGCCACTAACGACGTTGCTATCATTCTTGGATATTGAATCCCCGTGCTTCTAGCCTTCTATCCGAAGTATGGACTCTCCACAACCCTCTGTATTTGAGTATTTTGTACGTTGTTCACCTTTACCTTACTTACCTTAAAATATCGCATCACGTCTTCTACATCTTTCATAACTTCCCTTCTGCATAGGTATAGTTCACATCCACAACTTGAAGCTCTATTGTATTACTTGCACCTCTGGTGCATACACAATTCCGTGGGAGTTTCATACTGATCCCGTTATAGAATATGGTTGTTGTACTATCTCTCTTGTACTTCTGATATTAAGGGTGATCCTGCAACGTTTTCAATCACGATTTCTATAATTTCTGGATTCAATAATTAAACTTGTGATTTACTTGGTTGATGTAACTCCTTAGTTTCTTCTTTCTTCTGATCAACCTTTATGTAGGGTTAAGCTATTATGTGATATATGGCTCACGATATTAGTTATTACTTTAGCCTTTCATGGGAGCTATGGAATATACATGATACAATCTTCTGATAATTCAATCCTTTGTCTATGCCCTAGGCTCAATTCTTTCTTTTAACTTATACCTGAGTCTTCTACGGCTGTATGAACGTCAATATATATGGTGCATGGATATCACTCTGGGGTCTGAAGTGCATAATCCCTTTTGTTCCCTATAAGCTTCCTTTTAACGTAAGCTAATATTTTCCTGGTCGTTCTGCCACTTGTTGCATGTATACTTGGCTTATCTTAGTTCCCACGCATACCAAAATTTTCGTGTAACTCATTTTAGCTCGAACCTGGGTAGGCGTGGCTGGCACCCGGTGCCGTGCTGGCCCGAGCAAACCACTGTGTAACTCATTTGTTTTTCTTCTGTAACTATCATAGGCCAAAATGGCCACAAATCATAATATATAACTATAAGTGGCCAACACTGTATCACTGAACCATTTTTCTTAAAATATGAATATATATGGGCCGTCAAGGCCTCTGACATACTGTACAAAATGCACCTCTGTCTACAAAGCTTCTAAGAATATTTGACATCAAATAGGATAGGGTACCGGCCTACCCATAAGTCTGTAGCAAAATTCTGACACGATGACTCATAGACTCGGATGCACTCCGAATGAGGTGGAGTCTTACCGATCCTTCGCTGAATGCCAATCTCGTCTACTACGAGGGCTCGTCAAACTGATTATCTATACTTGCAGGCATGAATGCAGCGTCCCCAACAAAAGGACATCAGTACAAATAATGTACTGAGTATGTAAGGCGGAACTAAAACATAATAGTAAGTCAACATTAATTAAAGACATATAAGAGTCAACACACACACACACACACACACACACACACACACACACACACACACACACACACACACACACACACACACACACACACACACACACATATATATATATATATATATATATATATATATATATATATATATATATATATATATAGAGAGAGAGAGAGAGAGAGAGAGAGAGAGAGAGAGAGAGAGAGAGAGAGAGAGAGACTTTGAGATTGTTCCTATTATCCATATCGTATGATGCATGACTACCCAACTGATTAGTGGTATCTGCTCGACTGGCCGTAGCACGATGGTAAATGCGTGACTGCCCGACCGGCCGTAGTTCGGTGGTAAATGTGTAACTACCCAAGCGGCCGTAGCTCTGTGATAAATGAATATGCATGACTGCCCAATTGGTGGTAAATAATGATACATAACTGCCCAACCGGTGGTAACTGCCTGACTGGCCATAGTTCAGTGGTAAATAAAGATGCCTGTATCACTATATTATAAACATTAACATCTTTCTCATATACCTCAATAGGGAACTAGATACATACTTAGACATGCTTGAATATCATTTTACAGGAATGAATAACGTAGACCTCCTTAACTGCTAAGAGTAGAACTATTTATGAAATAACATTACGTGTACGTATCGTTACTTGGATCATGCCAAAAGAAAGGAGGGATAGCCTTAACATACCTGGAGTAGGAAAAATCCGTATGATATTCTTGAGAACGATTGCACAGTATTCCCTTAGAGTTGTAAAATCCCGTTGTTATTATGCAGTGTAATTTCGTATGAATCTCTTTACAAATCTAAGACTCTCGTCATTATAGTTAAAGTGAGGTCTCATATGAACTTCAAAAGTTCCCTCACCTATATTTCTTGTTCATCCTTTCTATGTAATCCTTTCCAAAGAAATGAATTTGGTATCTTTGAATATGAATTGAAAGATGCGTAGTATCCTATTTATCTTTGAATTTGATCCTTGCCTTATGTAGAGCCTTGCTATTCTTTCAGAATGTTGAAAGATAAGTATAGGGTCACCTTATCTCCTTGGTCATGATTTTACCAAGATATATATCTGAAAAGTCAAGCTCAAGCTCAAATATCCCAAGATTTTGGCTTTGCTCATCTTCGTGGACTAAGATAATTTGATTTAACCAGAAGGGCTGCACTTCTTGTAGTTTTGAAAAGGAAATGGAACGTCCATAAGGGTTCCCCAGGGAACAATAATTCTATATTAAATCAACAATCATCCTAAAATACAATCAATTGCAACAATCATTGAACTTATTCATCCAAAGAATATTTCACGTGTAAGCAAGGCACCTTATGTGTTATGACTCTATCATGCACATTGGTGCCACCTTGGCCTAGCATAGTGCCATGTGGCAGCCCATAGAAAAAATCTTTACCCACTTAATCCTATTTAATACGATTCTTATCCCCACAATTAATCAATTATCCACATAATTAATAATTATATTAAATTACTTAAAGTACTACTCATTTTTAATACTGTTTATACACCTTACTATCATGGTTATGTGATACCTTGTAAAATAAATACAAACACTATTATTTCATTAAAACATCCATGTAAAAATATATATATTTTTTTAACTTCTAATTTTCCTACTCTCATATAAAGACTACAAATTTTCGTACGCTTAATTCTTAAAATGGTAAAAAGATAACCTTGTTTTCTTATGAAAAAAATAATTTCTATATTTACAATAAATAAAATCTCATAAAATTCTCATATTATGTGTATAATTTAAAGCATGTTCGAAAGTAGTAATATTAATAACTATTTAAAATCATATTTCCAAACTTTTTTTGTAAAAATATTCCACACAAAATACCATGTCAAATGTATATAACGGTATCAAGGTTGTTAAACTTACATGATCTTACAATAACATAGTCACAAATCCTCTATAATCTCATGAATGGTCTTAATCCCTTCAAGCTTATATGGATTACTACGGCTCATCCTAATATTAAATTACGGGATATAATAGAATCTAACCTCCAAAACTATGGCGGATAGCCAATTAGTTGTCCAAACATGAAAATTAATTGGATCCTGTACAATGTGTGAAGTTAGACTTATAAGTTGGTACCATCTACCCATCCTTAGATGATAGACAGATGGACCTCAAAAACAAATGTAACCTAGGTCAACTGTGAAAAAGAAATGGAAGAACTCCTTCCATTTACAAGACATCTTACTTCTAATAAATAAGCAAACTATCCCCAAGATGAGTGACAGAAAGATATGCAAACATGGATGGGGAAGAGTTCTAAAGTATAGGGGACCTATCTTCATCATAGCTTTAGAAATAACTAGAAAGAAAGCCAGGGTAAAGATAAGCATAATTATTACCAAATTAGAGAAGGCAGTGAGTTGTCTGTGTGTGATGTTGTTGACAGAAGAGATGGAACATACAATCTTGACTGTGGCTATCTGTTTTGTGCCCTCTGAGATGTCCAGTATTGAACCTCAACAATGGGTCCATGTATTGTGTGAACAAAAAACACTGGCGACGGCATGCTGAGTTGCTGATGGCTGTGGCCAGGTATTATGATTTCTACATTCCGAGTGTGCGGTAGTGGTCACCTGAGGGCTGCTAATTGTTGTTGTAACATAGGGGACAACTAGTATCAGTCATGTATGACTGTTTTTTGTGGATCAAATTGTCATTATCAGGTTGACAAGCCGAGATAAATTGTTACACTTTCAACAGACTAAGCATTTAAGATGCTAATACCACATATTGAAAGTGCAACAATGATCTAAGCCTGTCTAGAAAACCTGCAAAATTCAGCAAACAAGTTAGAAGTAAAGGAACACCATTGCTCTTCTCCCAGGGAAGAATGATATGATATTGATCTTCCATGTCTGGGATTTTGCAGTCAGTGATGACTGTGTGGGACTTCTGCAAGCTTTGGACATTTATGTCCTTTTTCCTATAAGTGTGAGACTCTTCTCTCAGGTTCTTGTAGATTCTAAGAGCTAGGGCTGGATGTGAGCTATAGCTGAGGAGGTGAGAATGAAGTTCCTGAGGGTAGAGATGGTTGTTATTAGAGTATAGGTGGTGGATAAGTAGTGGATGACGACATTTTTGAAAGAAAGTGTATGGTGATCCACTATTCTGGGGTGTGAGCTGCTGTATTTTTGGCTCCCTGCTGTTGTTTCTGGACTGAGCAGTTGGATACTTAGGTGTGTTGCAACTACAGTTCATTAGATAAAGCTGATTTAAATGTGAATCTCCATATGTGATCCATGTTCTGGTCCTGAGGTGAAATAGTCCATGTGTGACTTTCTTTGAACCATTGATACACCCTCAGTAGATGAATATTATAAATGCTAATACCATATACTTAGGGGATATCAATTGGCTTAGCATGATATATGATGTGTTACCTGCAAAAAAGAAAATAGAGCTAGAAGAAATATGGGCATTTCTGCCCTTTTCCTTGATTCTATATTCAATTACGTTTTTGAACTTCTGCACTCGGTTTCTTTTGTTTTTTAAGGCATGAGGTGAGATGCTATAGGTTTCTCGTAAGGATAGGGAACTAGTTTACCCCTGCACTCAGGTTCTTATGTTTTCTAAGACTTGATTTGAGGTGGTGTGAGCTGTTTGCAAGGAGCTGGTTCTTTGAAGGTTGTGAATGGTTGTTGTGAGTGTGGTATGCTGTAGTGGGATGGGGTATTGAGGGTATGTCTGTTGAGGTATTGCTATTGGGGTACATATAAGAAATGTGCTGATGTTGGTAGTGATGTTTCAAGGGTGATATGGGGAAGTTATGTATGAGGTGTAGGAGGAATGGTAGGATGGTGGGTGGTTGACAGTGTTGGTCCTTGGTTTTCCTATGTGATGGTGTTGCTGGTAGTAGCACATGTAGGCAAAGGTGATCTTGTGTGAGTGTGGCTAAGGTGTTATTGGTGGGTAACATATGGTGTTCAACAGGGAGATTAGCAAAATTTATCCAGTTATTTTGATGGATTTCTAATAGGATGAGCATCAAAGATGCTAATACCACACATTGGATTTCCACCAAAGATTTGAGCATATCCATAGTACCTGCAAAATAGAAAATTAGGTTAGCTAAAATCTGTTGTGGACTCCTGGTGAATCGCATGCTGCGTTGTCCAGTGTCTATAGAGACCATGAAGATGACTTGGCCAATAAAGTCAGCTTCCAAGTGTTTCTGATAATCTAATATATCCATTAGAAGAGTTGGAACTTGAAGCCATATTTGGAAGATGCTGGATTCTACTTGTTTTCTTATGCCTAAAGGATGGGGTCCCCAATTGGTCAAGAAAGATTTGACATGTAATATGAGGGGATAAATCAAGTGTGCTATAATAGTGTGTCAGTTGGGGAATATCATGGCTAAGTCTGGAAAGTGAATCAACAGGGAAGTTTGCTTCTCTATAGACATGTGTGCATTTGATTTCTTCACATTGTTGGCATAGATTTTCTAGCTTCTGTAGTTGCATGACTATGGTCCACGGAGGTTCTGAAGTATTGTTGACCCAATGTACCAGTAGAGAGGAATCAACTTCCAGGTGAATTCCGGTGAAACCATTATCAATGCACCACTTGACCCCAGTAGTAGCTGTTGTAATGTAGGGAATTCCTGTTTCCATACTTAGCTGCTGTAATATAGGGATAGTTGGCTCTAAGAAGAAGATGGATATCAGAGTGGATGGACAATAAAACTCTGGTCATAGAGGAACTCCTGCTTCCATACTTAGCACCACATCTATTTTTCCACAAATTCCATGTGATGATAATGGGGATGATATCCAACAATAATTTTTGCACTTCATTATTGCTTTTCAGCATCAACCATTTTATCAGAAGTAATCTAAAAGGTATATCATCAATCTGTCTATGCCTGCAAATTTTCTCCAAACAGCTCTAGCAAAATATCCTCTGCTGAAGATATGGTCGATTGACCCAACTTGTGGCTTGATGAAACATACACATGCGGTGATAGTAGGCCTTCCAAATAAAATCACTATGTCATTTGCTGGGGGAGCTTATTTCTGAGGGCTATTCACATACAAAAGGACCATTTGAATGGTATTTTCTTATGCCAAGTTTTGGTATTGGAGAAGAGGAGCTGCTTCTTCTTTCTGATGAAATTCCAAGCTGAGGCACATGTGAAGTTTCCTGCTGTATTAGGTGTCTATATGGCTTTGTCAGGGATCTGGGAGTTGAAATGGATTGGTGTTTTAAGGATTTGAGGGATCAACTGAGTTGGGATAAAAGAATTGAGTTTCTTAATATCCCAATGTCCTGCATCCCAAAAATAAGAAACATTAACCTTACGAGGCCTTCCTCTTTCAGTTATGAGATCATCTAGTGGGCCAATACCCAGCCAGTTGTCCTACCAAAAGATGGAGCTTCCTGAATGAAATATCCAATAGATGTAGTGCTCTAGTCTTTTTTTTTATTAATCATCATCCTCATACAAGCATGAGACTGTCCAGTGTCCCACTTTTTTGAGATATGATGTGACCTCTTACAGTATTTAGCCATCAAGAAACTGCTCCACAGGGATTGTTTCGTCCTAAAACTCCGCCATTGCTTGAATTCCATAGATTTGAGCACATCTTGGATAGATCTGATCCAAATTCCTCCTTCATGAGGCTTAATGGTACTAGTTTTTTCCTTTTTCCATACCCCAAATGAAGTGAGCAGCCAATTTTTCAATTTTCTTCATGACTGTTTTAGGAGGAGAAACTACTGAAAGGAGGTGGATAGGAAGGGACTGCAATACATATTTGATCAGTGTGACCTTTCCTCCATATGAAAGTAGTTTGTCTTGCCAGCCTCTAATTTTGCTAACAATTTTGGAGATGAGACCATTGAAGTGCATAGTCCTCTTCCTACCAATGTAAAAAGGGCATCCCAGATAGGTGATGGAAGAATCTATTTTAGTAAAACCAGTGATCTACTGAATTCTGTTGACATTATAATGAAAGAAACAAGATGGGACTGTGAAATTGCTATTGCTCCTATTAATCTTTTGGCCAGATGTGTGTTCATACTTACTCAGGATTGCCATGATCTTATTGAGGGAGGATGTGCTTCCTGAGGTGAAGATGATACTATCATCTGCAAAGTTGAGGTGAATGAATTGAGGACCTCTTTTTACCATGTAAAAACCATTGAAGAATTAGTCATGAGTAAGATTGTTAAGCATCATGGATAAAAGTTCAGCTCCAATGATGAACAATGCTGGAGAAAGTGGATCACCTTATTTTAGACCCCTGGTAGATTTGGAAAAACCATGCCTGGTGCCATTGACGATAACTGAATATCAGTTGTTGGACATGGTTCTCCAGATCATGCCAATAAATATTTCATAGAACTCCATTCTTCTCAATATTATACAAGTGAAAGCCCATGAAACTCTGTCATAAGCTTTGTGTCTGTCAAGTTTGATCGCATCATTGGTCCAATGTTGGGTTTCTTGATGTCTTGAATAATTTCCTACACTAACATTATATTCTCTGAGATGCTCCTACACTTAACAAATCAAGATTGGTTAGCTGAAATTATCTTAGGGAGGATAGGTGCAACTCTTGTACAAATGACTTTGGAGATATCTTTGTTTATAAAATTGCTCAAACTGATAGGTCTAATTTAGGAAATTCCACCTTAGGAAGAAGCACCAGGCATGCATTAGTCATGTACGTATGCATATCACACCCTCTAAAAAATGCCAGAACTATATTAAGCAAGTCACATTTGATTATTTCTCAGCATCATTAGAAAAACATTCCATCAGGGCCAGCAACATTATCAGGATACATAGAGAAGACTACCATTCTGAGTTCATACATGGTAGGATCCCAATGAGATCTTCATTGTCTTCTGAAGTGATTAGAGAAGCAATGAAACTAAGGAGATCCGCTCTGATAGAGCCACCAGTTTCAGTGAAGAGGTCTTCAAAAAAATCACATGCAGCTTCCCCAATAAGGTCATCACCTTGTATCTAATCCCATTCTCATTTTTGATTTTATGAATGTACAATTTCCTTCTTCTGCCTCTAATTAAGCCATGAAAATATCTAGAGTTGGCATTACCATCTTTGAACCACTGGAGTTAAGTTTTCTGTTTTAACATTACTTCTTCAGTCTTTAGAAATTTGACATATTGAGCCTGCAACTCATAGAGAATAGTTCTGTCAGCTGAATCATTGGTAGATATCCATTTATTTTCAACCTCTCCAACATTTTTTTCAAACACTTTTGGTTTTTAGAAAATATCTCCAAATTGTTCCTTAGACCAAATACTCAAAGCTTTAGAAGTTGCTTTAAGCTTTTGGTGAAAGATCCATATTCAGTTTCCTGTGACATGTGTAGACCAGATCTGTTGGACTAAACATTTGAAGGTTTCATTCTCCAACTAGCAGATGAGAAACTTGAAGTGCTTTTTTTAGTCTCCTGTCTTACATGCCTCTCCATCAGAAGAGGTGAGTGATAAGAGCTAGAAGAAGCTAGGTGAGTGATAGTAGTGGCAGGAAAGGAACCTCTATCCAGCTTTTTCCAGACAATAGAGCATTGTCCCCTCACATTTGACTAAGTATACCTAGGGCCATAGAAACCAAGATCCACAAGTCCACAATCTTCAATCATACTCATGAACTCAATACTCTTCTTCAATTGATATGGAATTCCCCCAATCTTCTCCTCCACTGAAGTAATAACATTGAAATCCCCATAACACACCAAGGTACTAAACATGCAGTAGATTTGTTTCTTAGGGTCTCCCATAAGGGCCTCTTCATAACAGGCTTACACTTTGCATAAATAACAGTGATGTGAAGTACATTCCTAGCTTTCACATGTTTCAACGCAAGAGTCATTTGTTGTTCATCATGGTCCAATACTGTACCACTGAATTTCTAATCCCAACAAACCCAGATCTTGTCATTGACATTGGATGCTACATGATGCATAGATAGTTGGATTATGAAATAGTCGAGGTGGTTGGATTGAAGAAAGGTTCTAAAACTACAATGAAAGAATGTTTGTGAAGTTGTTTCAAAGTTTTGATTCTTTCAATAGCTACAGAGGTTCTGATACCTCTAGCATTGCAAATGATTGTACTAATAATTAAGAAGTGAGTTTTGTTTTTGGAGTTTTGGTTGTTACTATGTCCTTCAGCTGCCCTGCTTCTGGTTAGTCTTGGTGAAAATCTCACCTGTCTTGGTGACATGCCTTGTGTGGCTATGATCTGGTCATAATCCTCCTCTCCATTGATAACTTTGATAAGGAGTTTACTATGTTGATCTTCACCATCACTTTACTTATCCTTCCCATCACAACCATCTTCAAGATCATCCTCTGACAAGATAGGTCTATACTCAATCATTTTCAGGCCCAACATTGGAAAACCTGTTCAGAGAACATTCCCCAGGATCAAGGCTGTGAATGTCACTATTAGGTTGCCTTTGCTTATGTGGATTCAAAAAGCTTGGAGGGGTCAAGTTATTTTCAAAAACTATTTGTCCATTCTCATTTGCTGAAGTATAGGTGATGCCTCCTCTTTTATACACCAAAAGAGGTTCAAGTTCTGTAGAATCAATCATATGATGATCCCCTTTAAGGAGATTTCTATATGAGATGGCATCAAGGTCCTGCTGAATCATGAATTCCACTTCCTTCTTATTTAATGCTCTTCTCTTCTTTTGACTAAAATTATTTTTCTTTTTGGTTTAAGATTGAGAACTTTCTATGACTTGATGTTTACCATTAGTTTTCCTTATAAGTTGTGCCTCAGTTTCTTCCTCAGAGCTGACAGTAAGCACAAAGTCCTTATTAGTATCAGTATTAATGGTAATAGGGGTAGAGTCCAATCTAGGGTCAATCAAATGTACAGAATCACTCATGAAAATCATGAGGAATCCCCCTCTCTTTGGATCCCCTTTACTAGTTTCTATGATTTCCTTCATACCAATCTCCTTTCCTCCAAAAAATTCATTATTCACATGAGATAAGGGGGGATATGGGGTATGGGGGATTGATTCTGAGAACCAGAATCCACACTCCTCTCCAGAGCAACTGTAGGATTGTTAGGTATCATTCTTGATGGCTGAGTGCCATTTTGATAAGCTTCTTTGGATGCATCCTGTTAAGGCTGTGAGGTGGCATGTTTGGCTAAATAAACTGGCTGTTGCTTCTTTGGATTATTATGTGAGACTCCTTTGAAGTTTTTTGCTTTTATGTGTTTTCCATTACTCTTGTGAAGGTTTGGTCCCTGATGTCTGGTGTTGTTCTTTACTTTGATGCCCATATTTTTGGTTTCCTTTCTACTGATGGTGTAAACTATTTTTCTTGGCGTGATTTCCATGATTCTGCTGCTTTGGTGGTTGTTGTGCTTCTATTATGATCCTTTCCTCTTGTTGTTGTTATTCATTGGCTAAAACAACTTGCTTCTTCTTTTGCAATTCATCATTATTGGCTTTTTCAGGGAAGGCTTGAATTGAGTGGTCTACGTGTCTGCAGTAGGAACAGTACTCATGTAATGATCCAGTCAGTTATTTTGAGTATTTTAGCCTCTCTCTCCCCCTATTTATAGCTTCCTCTACGTTGTACTGTGGTTATGTGACTTGCCGGGGGTGTTTGCTTTTGGTTCGGGTGAGTTTCAGAGTGAAATGGGATACATTGTTCCTAAGTTGAAGGCTTAAGTTAAAAGAGTTGACCGTAGTTTGACTTTTATATAGATGACTCTAAAATAGAGTTTTGACATTTTCAATAGCTGCGTATGGTGATTTTGGACTTAGGATTGTGTCCAGATGTTGATTTGGAGGTTCGTAGGTCGCTTCGGATTAAATTGGCGAAAGTTAGAAAGTTGAAGGTTTGGAAGGTTGAGAAATTTGACCAGAAGTTACTTTATTAATATCGGGGTCGGATTCCGATTCCGAAAATTGGAATAGGCCCGTCATGTCATTTATGACTTGTGTGAAAACTTTGAGGTCATTCAGAGTTGTTTTGGTATGATTCAGTGTTAGTTTTGGAAGTCAGGTGTACATAGTTTCAATAGGCTTGAATTGGGTTGCGATTCGTAGAATGGATGTTGTTTGATGTGATTTTTGGCCTCGAGTACGTCCATTATGTGTTTTGGAACTTGTAGGTATATTCGGACAGGGTCCCAGCGGCCCCGGTGTGATTTAGATTGAATCCGGAACCAAATTGGACTTAATCATTATTGTTGAAGCTCCAACCATTCTGGTGTCATCGCACCTGCGGTGGAAATGGCCGCAGGAGCGGACTCGCTGGTGTGAGTGAGGAAGCGCAGATGCGGAAAGGTTAGGCATGCCTCGGGTCGCAGAAGCGGAGACCTTTCCGCAGGTGCGAGAGCGCAGATGCGCCCAAGTTCTGTAGGAGCGGACGCGCAGGTGCACGATTTGGTCCGCAGAAGCGAAATTCTCTGATCCTAGTGGGAACCGCACTTGTGATGGATTTTTAGCAGGTGCAGCATCGCAGGTGCGACAGTGAGCTCGCAAATACGAAATCACTGGGTAGAGAAAAGGGGTCTTCAAAGGTTTATTTTCATTTTCATCTTTTGGACCTAGAGAGCTCGATTTGTGGCGATATTTCGAGGGTTTTTCAAGGAAATCATAGGGGTAAGTGATTCTAACCCGGATTTGGCTATATTATATGAATCCATTGTTATTTTTATCATTTAATTAGTGATTTGAGTTGGAAATTTGGGGAAAATTGTGAAAACTTCTTGGACTAAATTTTGGGGATTTGAAAGGCAATTTGAAGTCGTATTTGAGTAATTCTTGTATGGTTGGACTCGTTATCGAATTGGTGTTCAGATTTTGTAATTTTGGTCGGATCCCGAGACGCGGGCCCGTGGTATTATTTTTAGATGACTTTTTATTTTTCTTTAAAGATCGTAACTTTATTGTTCGGAATAGCTTCCTATAGTTTATATTTATGTCATGAAGTTATTTTGGCTAGATTCGAGCCGTTCGGAGTTGGATAATTGAGGAAAACACTTGCTAATGGATTGCGTTGGCTTGTTTTGAGGTAAGTGCCTTGCCTAACTTTGTGTGGGGGAATTACCCCTTAGAATTGGAGTTGCTTTGTGTTAATTGTGATATGTGGAACTTACCCTTAGAAGCAGGGCCTTGACCTGACCTTATCACTACTCTACCGAGGTTAGGCTTGGCACTTATTGGGTACCGTTATGGTGTACTCATGCTATGCTTCTGTACATCTTTTTGTGCATATCTAGGTAACTCTTACCAGCCCAGGCACCAGTGAGTCGAGTTAGGATTTGGAGACTTCAAGGTATACCTGCCGGCGTCCGCATGCCTTGAAGTCACCCTCTATCTAGTTCTATATCATTTTCTTTCCCTTAATTAGACACTGATGTATAGGGATGTTCAATACTATCTTGTAGAGCTTGTGACTTGATATCACCAGATTTTGGGGAGTTTGTTTCTATTAAGTTGCGGGGTTCTTTTATAATAGTTGCTGAGTTATGTGAGAGCTTTATTATTTTCTCAGTTATATTCTGCATGTACGTTAGGCTTAACTAGTCTTAGAGACTAGGTGCCATCACGATATCCTACGGAGGAAAATTGGGATCGTGACAAGTTGGTATCAGAGCTCTAGGTTCATAGGTGTTACGAGTCATAAGCAGATTTAGTAGAGTCTTACGCATCGGTACAGAGACGTCTATACTTATTTTCGAGAAGCTATGGAACTATTAGGAAAAGCTTCACTTCTTTGATTACTTATCATGCGAATTTATTGACTTTGAAATTCTAAATCTTGTGTTTCTATTTTCTCACAGATAGTGAGGATGCGCACAACTGGATCTGACGATGAGACACCCCCGCCCCCTGCTAGAGCTGTGAGAGGCCAGGGCCGAGGCAGAGGCTGAGGACGGGCACGTGGTGCAGCTAGAGCGCCTGCCCGAGCTGCGACTGAGGAGCCACTAGTAACTCCAGTTTGGGGCCAGGCACCTGATGCGCCTATTGCTACCCCTGCACTTTAGGAGACTCTCGCCCAGTTCTTAAGCATGTTTGGTACTCTAGCTCAGGACAAGGTTGATTCCACTTTCACCGGCCACATCTCAGGCTGCGGGAGGAGCATAGACTCCCGCAGTCCGCACCCTAGAGCAGCGAGTCCATCTTGATCAGGTCTAGAGGTCATACCAGTGCAGCAGGTTATTCTTGTTTAGCCCGAGGTTAGGATAACAACATCTGAGCAGGAGCAGCTCAGGCTCGAGAGGTACAAGAAGTACTATCCTCCTACTTTCAACAGCCTAGCTACAGAGGACGCACATGGCTTTCCGGAGAAGTGCCACCGAATTCTCAGTACCAGGGGTATAGTGGAGACAAGCTGGGTTTCTTTTACTAACTTCCAGCTCTCGGGACTGTCACGCCCCAACCTCGAGGAGCGCGACCGACGCTCAACCGAGTGGGCTCGGTCGAGCAAGCCTGTTAGACACTTTCTACCCAACTCACTTCTGATAAGAGAAGGCATATTTTTATTAGCTAAACAGTAGAAAGACCATATATATAGACATTACTAAACCATTTTATTTTGCTACTTCCCTATTAAGTTTCAAAATACATACATTTTGAGATTTAGTGGAACAAAAATCCAAAATACAACATAATCCGTTTGACATTTCTAGCACCCATATACAACCCACATAGCGTCTACGGAGCATCTAAAGATACAAAAGAGTGTAAAGAAGGTGCCGGCAACAAGGCCCCAACTATACCTCAAAAAGTACAACAATATAAATAAAAGATATATTACATGACCCCAGAATGAAATGGGGCTCACCGAGTCCACCAAGAAGAGGATGCAACACTATCTGTGATAAACATTGTCTGCTATGGAACCACCTGCATCCATTTAAAGATGCATCGCCCCCAGCGAAAGGGACATTAGTACTGTCGAATAGTAGTAGTATGCATAGCTAAATACCATCTCAATAAAATGAATAATAATACAAGAGGAGCAGTCAAGAATTCAACTAGAGCTTCAAATAATATTAAAACATCAAGTTAAGGATCACATAGCTTTTTAAGTCAATTCCCGCATTATTAGGTTGGATGGTTTTTAGTGCCAATATACCATAGTCCACAATACCACCGTATTCTTATACGGAGTCCGATCTCGGCCCAATCGGCTAAGCCATCTCATTTGAGACATTAACCATATTCACTATTTCATTCATAATACCACAGTGTTATTACACGGAGTCCGATCTCGGCCAGATCGGCTAAGCCATCTCATTTGGGATATCAACCATGTTCATAATTTTACTCACAATACCAACGTGTTATTACACGGAGTCCGATTTCAGCCTGATCGGCTAAGCCATCTCATTCGAGACATCAACCATTTCAATCAATCATCTTACTTCATATTTCTTTCCCATCTTTTCAGCACATTGTCACACGTGGCTTTAATTATAAAATCGTTCTTGGCACTTGGCCTTATTTCATAATTCAAGTTCTTTTCCACAATCAAACATTTTTATTATCATCAATAACAACACGGTTTTCATTCAAGACTCTTGATTTCAAATGTGAGCAATTTAGAATTCAAGGTACATATGGCTTTTCACACAATTTGGCTTAACAGTCTTTAATCGAATTTGACTTGAAATTTAGGCATATTAGCACATATTCTAAGTCTTGAACATTTCCTCAGATGACGAGATAACATGATGAAAGCATGGGAATACATATTACTCATATATTTGCAAAGCAAGCACATTCGGGATAGCAATTTCTAGGACGTTCAATTTGGACTTACGTCGATTGCATGAATAAATTCTAAGAAGAGGGGGTTTAGCCAACATACCTCAATTGAGCCTCTTAAAACTCTAAGACAATCCGGAATATTAGCAACTTCAATCTATTTTAGCAATATAGCAAATTGAACCCAAAATTAGGAAAACGTTCATAATTCTAGCTCATTTGAGCATTCTATCAAACACTATGTGTGTATTAAGGTTTCATGGCCCTTTTTATGAAAGACTCCACCAACCCACACCCTATTCTTTTCTATCTTTAACTCACAACCTCCCCACATACCTTAGGAACACATGCATCCAAGGTAAGCACCCCCATCCCCATGAATTACCTTACTAATGGCCCATTCTAGTTACATTTTGAAATTAAGAGTTTGGGTGATAGAATCTTACCTCTTAGGAAGAAGACCTAGGTTCCTCTCTTGATAATCTTCATGTTTTTAAGTGAGAATTGAAGAGCAATTTGATGAAGATTAATTTCTCCCTCTAGGACTCTCTCTCTCATTCTAAAAATATTAGAAAATAAGTTCAAAATGGTCTAAGGTAAGTGTTTTAATGGAATAGGGTCGGGTTTATGCATGCGATCGCATAATGATTATGCGGTCTGTGAAATGACAAGCGAAATTTGGGTGCCAAAATTGGAAAGGAGCTGACAAGGTCTGCGGTCACTATGCAGCCCGCAGACTTGTTTTACCCTCGCATAATGCACCGCAGAACGATTCTGCAATCGCATAGCATACCAGTGATGGCGGGCTTATGAGGAGGGTAGCCTCGCCGAGGCAGCTTCAATCACATGGGCTCTGTTTTCAAATATGTTCCTGAGAGAGTTTGTTCCTAGAGCCGTCGAGATGCGTGTGCATGGAGTTTCAGCAGTTGCGCTAGGGAGATATGACTGTATCAGAGTATGCTGTTAGGTTCAGTGAGTTGTCCAGGAATGCACCTGCCTTAGTTTCTATTTTCAGAGCGCGAGTCCATCGATTTATCGAGGGGCTCAATTATGCTATTAGATTCAGTATGGCTCGAGCGTTGGATACCGATACTTCAAATCAGCAGGTGGTTGAGATCGCACGAATGTTGAAGGGTATGTGGGGCCGGGAGAGAAAGGACAAAGAGGCCTAGGGGTGGAGGTTAGGCGGGTAGGGGTCGCCCTAGAGGGGGAGGCCAGGCCAGATGTTATGCTTTTTCGACTAGGACGGAGGCGATTGCTTCAGACTCTGTTATCATAGGTATTGTTCCTGTTTGTCATAGAGATCCATCAATCTTATTTGATCCAGGATTTACTTATTCATATGCATCATCTTACTTTATATCCTGTGATTCCTTGATTTCTCTTGTCTATGTGTCCACGCCTCTGGGAGATTCCATTATTGTTGACCATGTATATCAGTTGTGTTTAGTTGTTCTTGGTGGTTATGAGACCAAAGACGATCTATTATTGCATAGTATGGTAGATTTTGATGTTATTTTGGGCATGGAACGACGTCTCCCTATCGTGCTATTCTTGATTGTCACGCCAAGACGGTGATATTTGCTGTGCCAGGTTTGCCACAGATGGAGTGGAGGGGTACTTTGGATTATGTTCCCAGCTGGGAGGTGTCTTTCCTTAAGGCACAACATATGGGTGGGAAAGGGTGTGATGCATATATAGCCTTTGTGATGGATGTCAGTGTTGATACTCCTAACCGTTGAGTCAATTCCGGTAGTTAAAGACTATCCAGATGTATTTCCGTCGGATCTTCTGGGAATGCGTCCTGTTAGGGATATCGATGTTGGTATTAGTTGGTTGTTGGGCACTTAGCCCATTTCTATTCCACCATATCGTATGGCCCCAGCGGAGTTGAAGTAGTTAAAGAGCAGTTGCATGAGTTGCTTGATAAGAGCTTCATTCAGCCTAGTATGTCACCTTGGGGTGCTCTGGTCTTGTTTGTAAGGAAGAAGGATGGTTCTATGCACATGTGTATTGATTATCGATAGTTGAACAAGGTTACAGTGAAGAACAAGTATCCATTTCCACGCATTGATGACTAATTTGATCAGCTACAGGATGACAGGGTGTTCTTCAAGATTGATTTGCGGTCACGCTATCAGTTGGAGATTCGGGATCTGGATATTCTGAAGACTGCTTTTAGGACTCGATATGGTCACTATGATTTCCTTGTGATGTCATTTGGGCTGACCAACTCCCCAGCAGCATTCATGCATTTGATGAACAGTGTATTCTAGCCCTATCTTGACTCATTCGTTGTTTTTTTATTGACGACATCTTGGTGTACTCCCAAAGCCAGGAGGATCATGAGCAGCATTTGAGGCTTGATTTAGTGGCATTTTTGGTTCATGTAGTGTCGAGTGAGGGGATCAAGGTAGATCCGAAGAAGATTGAAGCAGTGCAGAGTTGGCCCAGACCGTTTTCATCTAATGAGATCCATAATTTTCTTGGTTTGGTAGGGTATTACTGTCGTTTCATAGAGGGTTTCTCATCTATTGCTTCTCCTATGACAAGATTGACCCAGAAGGGTGCTTCGTTCAGATGGACCAAGGAGTGTGAGGAAAGCTTTCAAAATCTCAAGACTGCTTTGACTTCAGCCCCAGTGTTGGTGTTGCCTACGGGTTCAGGGTCTTACACTGTGTACTGTGATGCATCACGTGTTAGCCTCGGCGCGGTGTTGATGCAAGACTGTAGGGTGATTGCCTACGCATTTAGACGGTGTTGAATATTTGGTGGCACTATTTGTACGGTGTTCCTTGTTAGGTCTATACCGATCACCAGAGTCTACAGCATTTATTCAAACATAAGGATCTTAACTTGCAGCATTGGAGGTGGTTAGATTTGCTTGAGGACTATGATATCACCATTCTATATCATCCTAGGAAGGCCAATATGGTGGCCGATGCCTTGAGTTGAAAGGCGGAGAGCTTGGCAGTTTAATATATCTAGTTTGTTAGATTGGATATTTCGGAGCCGAGCTGAGTTTTGCTTGCATGGTTTCTCGGTCTTCTCTATATGATCGTATCAGAGAGTGTCATGACGACCCCCATTTACTTGTCCTTAAGGACACAGTTCAGATCGACGATGCCAAGGAGGTTACTATTGGGGATAAGGGTGTGTTGCGGATGCAGGGCCGGCTTTGTTTTCCCAATGTGGATGGGTTGTGTGAGTTGATTCTTAAGGAGGCCCACAGTTCGCGGTACTCCATTCATCCGGGTTCCGCTAAGATGTACCAGGACTTGAGGCTGCACTATTTGTAGAGGAGGATAAAGAAAGACATAGTGGAGTATGTAGCTTGGTGTCTAAATTGTCAGCAGGTGAAGTATGAGAATCAACGACCAGGTGGTGGGTTCAGAGGCTTGAGATTCCCAAGTGGAAATGGGAGCGAGTTACGATGGATTTCGTTGTTGGGCTCCTACAGATTCAGAAGAAGTTTGATGATGTACGGGTGATTGTGGATAGGTTGACCAAGTCGGTTCATTTCATTCTAGTGGTGACTACTTATTCGTTAGAGCAACTGACTTAGGTCTATATTCGCGAGATTGTCCGACTTCATGGCGTGTCGGTATCCATCATCTATATCCGGGGTATGCAGTTTATATCACTATTCTAGAAGGTCGTACAGTGTGAGTTAGGCACACAGGTTGAGTTGAGTACAATATTCCACCCTCAGACGGATGGAAGTCCGAGCGCACTATTCAGATATTGGAGGATATGCTTCGTGCATGTGTTATGGTGTTCGGGGGTTCTTGGGATCAGTTCTTGCCGCTTGTGGAGTTTGCCTACAACAACAGTTACCAATCAAGTGTTCAGATGGCTCCGCATGAGGTCTTGTATGGGAGGCAGTGTCGGTCTCCGGTGGGTTGGTTTGAGCCGGGTAAGGCTAGGCTATTGGGTACTGACTTGGTTCTGGATGCTTTGGAAAGGGTTAAGTTGATTAAGGATC
Source organism: Nicotiana tabacum (assembly GCF_000715075.1). NCBI lineage: Eukaryota > Viridiplantae > Streptophyta > Magnoliopsida > Solanales > Solanaceae > Nicotiana > Nicotiana tabacum. The sequence goes on from NC_134098.1 coordinate 33,425,705, forward strand.
TACTTCGTACAGCCCAATCTAGATACAAGAGTTTTATGGATCGAAAGGTTCGCGATGTTGTATTCATGGTTGGAGAGCGGGTCTTGCTTCGGGTTTCGCCCATGAAGGGTGTTATGAGGTTCGGGAAGAAGGATAAGTTGAGACCTAGGTATATCGGATCTTCTGAGATTCTTGAGAGGATTGGTGCGCTGGCCTACGAGCATGTACTGCCACCAACTGCAGCTGCAGTTCATCTAGTATTCCATGATTCTATGCTAAGAAAGTATCACGGTGATCCGTCCCATGTGTTAGCTTTCAGCTCAGTTCAATTGGACAAGGATTTGTTTTATGTTGAGGAGCCCGTGGCCATTTTGGACTGGCAGGTCCGAAAGTTGAGGTCTAAGTGCATTGCTTCAGTGAAGGTTCAGTGGAAGGGCAACCAGTAGAGGAGGCGACTTGGGAGATCGAGCATGATATGCGTAGCTGTTATCCTCATTTTTTCACCACTTCAGGTATGTCTCTATACTTGTTCGAGGACGAACGTTTTTTTAAGAAGGGGAGGATGTAACTATCCAGCCGATCGTTTTGAATATTTTAGCCCCGTTCCCCTATTATGTGTATCCTCTATGTTGTATTGTGGTTATGTGACTTTCCGGGGGTGTTTGGTTTTGGTTCGAGTGAGTTTCGGAGTGAAATGAGACACATAGTCCCTAATTTGGAGGCTTAAGTTGAAAGAGTTGACAATAGTTTAACTTTTGTGTAGACGACTCCGGAATAGAGTTTTGATGGTTCCAATAGCTCCGTATGGTAATTTTGGAATTAGGAGTGTATCCGGATGTTGACTTGGAGGTCCGTAGGTCATTTCAGCTTGACTTGGCGAAAGTTAGAAAGTTGAATGTTTGAAAGGTTGAGAAGTTTGATCAGGAGCTGACTTTATTGATATCGGGGTCAGATTCCAATTCTGAAAGTTGGAATAGGCCCGTCATGTCATTTATGACTTGTGTGTAAAATTTGAGGTCAATCAGAGTTGTTTTGTTATGATTCAACGTTAGTTTTGGAAGTCAGACGTTCATAGTTTCAATAGGCTTGAATTGGGTCACGATTCATAGAATCATGTTGTTTGATGTTATTTTTGGCCTCAAGTAGGTTCGTAGTGTGTTTTGGAACTTGTTGGTATATTCGGACGGGGTCCTGGGGGCCCTAGGTGTGATTCAGATTGAATCCGAAACCAAATTGGACTTAATCATTTTTGTTTAAGCTCCAGCCATTCTGGTGTCATCGCACCTGCGGTGGGAATGGCCGCAGGTACGGACTCACTGGTGCGAGTGAGGAAGCACAAAAGTGGAAAAGGCTAGCCAGGCTCTGGGTCGCCGAAGCGGAGGCCCTTCCGGAGGCGCGAGAATGTAGATGCGCCCAGGTTCCGCAAGAACGGAGGCGCAGGTGCGTGATTTGGTCTGCAGAAGTGGAATTCTATGATACTAGTGGGAATCGCATCTTTGATGTATTTTCCGCAGGTACAGCATCGCAGGTGCGACATTGAGCCCCCAGATGCAAAATCGCTGGGCAGAGAAAGGGGTCTTCGAGGGTTAATTGTCATTTTCATCTTTTGGACCTAGAGAGCTCGGTTTGTGGCGATTATTCAAGGGTTTATTAAGGAAATCATCGGGGTAAGTGATTCTAACCCGGATTTGGCTATATTATATGAATCCAATGTTATTTTCATCATTTAATTATTGATTTGAGTTGAAAATGTGGGGGAAAATTATGAAAACTTCTTAGACTAAGTTTTGGGGATTTGAAATCAGATTTGTGTAATTGTTGTATGGTTGGACTCGTTATCAAATGGGTGTTCCGATTTTGTAATTTTGGTCGGGTTATGAGATTACGGCCATGGTTGACTTTTTGAGTTGACTTTTTATTTCTCTTTAAGGATCTCAATTTTTTTTGTTTGGAATAGCTTCCTATAGTTTATATTTATGGTCTGATGTTGTTTTGGCATGATTTGAGTCGTTCAGAGTTGGATAATCGAGGGAAAGGCTTACTAGTGGATTAAGTTAGCATGTTTTGAGGTAAATATCTTGCCTAATTTTGTGTGGGGGAATTACCAATTAGGATTGGTATTGCTTTGTGTTAATTATGATATGTGTAAGTCGTGTACGTAAGGTAACGAGTGTGTACACGGGCTAAATATGATAATTGACAGGTTACCATAATATGTTATGTTCATCATCATTAGTCTATCTTCATATGCTTTACTTGTCTTATCTCTTACTTGTTAATTGTCTTTACATGTTTAGTTGAAGTTATTGTTCTCTCTATTCCTTATTCATTATTTAATCGTTGAGTTCCTTACTTGAAGTTGTTATTCTTGGAATATCTTATTGTTTAAATTGGTATTGAGTTATAAAGGCCGTGATTCACATTGAGGCAATGTTATAAAGTTGTGAAATACCATTCTTGTCGAGTTATTAACTTTCGGTTGTTATTGTTGAGGCTCGTGTGCATATTATGGTTGAGCCATGGGCTATTTATTGTAGAAACACTATTATTGTTGACTTCTTTGGCAAGTTGTGATATTGGGCACTTGAGGTGCGATTTGTGTTACATTGTGATATTGATACGCATGCGGTGGTATAAGGATTGGGGTTGAAACGCATGCAGAGTAGATAAGGTGGGCATGATACGTGTGTTGCTAATAGGGGAACTACTTAGAGCCACGCAGTGTGATAAGGTGGGCTAAAACACGGGAAGCTATTTCTGAAAAAAATGATTTTTAAAACTAAATGCAACGCTCCCGCAGTGATATAAGGAAAGATTGTGATTTGAGACTACAAGGCGGTACTTCGGTAGTGATTCTTACTAGTACTTTTCTATTACATCACTTGTGTTTTGGTTGCTTTGTTTCCTTGGCATATTATTCCTTGTTTTAATTCCGTGCCTTATTTGCCTTAGTTCAATGTAGCTATTCTTGGTATATCTCTTCATTGTCTCATTTCCATTGTTTATAATTATTACTCTATCTTATATCTGTTTATTTATTCCAGTAGGGCCTTGACCTGACCTCGTCACTACTATACCGAGGTTAGGGTTGGCACTTACTGGGTAGCATTGTTGTGTACTCATGCTACGCTTCTGTAAATCTTTTTGTGCAGATCTAGGTACCTCATACCAGACCAGGCACCAATGAGTCGAGTTCAGATTTGGAGATATCAAGGTATACCTGTCGGCGTCCGCATGCCTCGAAGTCACGCTGTATCGTTCTATATCATTTTCTTTCCCTTTATTAGACACTAATGTATAGGGCTGTCCAGTACTACCTTGTAGAGCTTTTGACTTGATATCAACAGATATTAGGGAGTTTGTTTCTATTGAGTTGCGGAGTTCTTTTATAATAGTTCCTAAGTTATTTGAGAGTTTTATCATTTTCTCAGTTATATTTTGTATGTATGTTAGGCTTACCTAGTCTTAGAGACTAAGTGTCATTACGACATCCTACAGAGGAAAATTGGGGTCGTGACAACTAAGGTATGCTCTCATATTGAATATCCAGTCAGTTGCCTTCCCCATTTTTATCTTGGTTTTCATTATACCCCAACCACACATGGTGAGGCCTATCCTTGGTAAGATCAATTTGCATTTTGACCTTGGCTACACTACCTCTAGTTTTGTGGAATGAGGCCTAGTCCAAGAACAAGGCATTTCCCACATGTGACAGTAATGAAATAAGGATCTCTATGTAATATAAATGCTAAGGCAGTTATGGGATTATGATCCAAACAGGTACAATTGGGAGAATCATTTTTGGGATTAAAAACGGGTGATCAAGCCTCCAGTTTCATCATTTGGTCTTGAATGTACATGTATTATTTATTGTAGACTGTTACATGATCATACTTATTATCTAAGTCAATATAAACAGTTCTGGAATTGAACTGTGCAATCTTAACTCCACCTCTGAGCTCAGTTTGAGTGACAAAGCTCCTCTTGATGACTTCCGTTCTGGGCACGGTGTTGGAGAATTTTCCAACTACAGTGTATTTACATCTAGCAGCTAATGTCACCATGTAATCTTCTTTCTTGAAAATAAGTGCAGGCATACCTTGTTTGGTGGTGAGGTTTGGAGGTGTAAAGGCAATAGATGTTCTTTTAGCATCAAACCTTGCCCTTATTTCTGTGGAAGAAGGTGGTTCAGTAGAGTTTAAAGTTTTTTGGGATGAGTCTTTAGCTCCAGGTAGTTGAGAACCTTCTTTATTGTAAATAGGGTCTAATGGACCAGTAACATTAGGTGGTGGAGAATGGGTGTTAGTGATACGCTGCTTGGGTTTGGGGATAGCTCCAAAGTTCTGTGCTTTGGAGAGACTGTTGGTTGGATTTTGTTTACATGTAGGCTGATTCACTTGCGTTTTTGGATTGGCAGGCTTATCAAAGTTTGAATATACCTTAGGAAGGGTGTTTTTGTTTGTTCTAGGTAGGACTTTAGGAGGTGGCTGTGGTTGATCAAGAGAGCTCATATTCGCAACCTTTTGTGAACTATTAATTAGAGAATTATGATCATGTTGTGAAATGGATTCCTAAGCTATTGGATCTTTGCATAGGGGGACATTAGCATTATGATGAGAATTTTCGGGTAATACCTTGATTTTCGCATTGGAATGTACAGACATCTCATTGATCATTGCCATGAATGGGGGAGTTAGAAAAATTTCCTTTAGTCACAGGAATCACCTCCAATTGGTTTGGCATCACATGATCATTAATATCACTCTCTACGACCAACTATTACTTTTATGAGATTTGCAAAAGATCAACACAACCAATTCCCCCCTTGTATTGGTGTGATTTTTTTTTTGGGTAGCTCCTCATGTTCCAAAGAAGCATCTCCAATAGCTGGACTTCTTTGAATTAGGCTAGAATTGACGTTGGCATTTTGTCGAACACCTGTAGCTTCTCCACAGGCTATAGCCTTAAAATGCGAAATTGAAGCAATTGGTTGATACCCAGCTAAATTTGGTTCATATTCATGATCTCCTCATCATTGTGAAGTGTTTGGTATTAGGTTTGCACCAGTTGAGTCACCGGAACACCATCTCCGGCACACTGGAGCTCATCAGATCTTTGCAAGTGATTGTGTAGCCTTTTCTCGACAATGAAGTGCTTCAAATTTGCATCTTTAGATAAAACTCGACCAGAAGAAGGCATTTTTAGGCTTGGAATCACTCGATTTAGCTACAGTGAATCCGGCGCCATTTTTGATCGCTGCAATTGTTGGTGAAGAGTTAGGGACGAGATTAGTTGGGTTTTGTGTGCAATGGTGAGGCACATATTTTGAGGCAATTCTGGTGGCTTTTCACCCATCAGACGGCAAAGCTGAGTCCATTTCTTTGTGGCTACACTACCGTTCACGGTAGTCGCCTTTACAGAGAGAATTCTTGAATGGGGGTCATTTTTGATTGATGAGTTATTTATGTTGATAAATTGATATTAGCGATTAGGTTGCGTGCCGCAACGGTACTAAAATAAATTAATTTTTGAGGATCGGGTTGCACGCCACAACAGGAAATTATATGCTATGATATTGGAAATGTGTTGTATGCTATAATAGATATTGTGTTGAAACTAGGGTTTGGGTTGCATACCGCAACAGATTTGATGTGTTGCAGTTGGTTGTGGTCATAAAGTTTATTCTCGGTATTGTGATATGAGATTTGAGATTATGTTATTCTGGGCCCTCTGGTAGATGACCTTCAGGTCCGTTTATATGAGTTTACTGCTTTATTATCATTTGTACAGGTTTATTACGAGTGTCTTGTCATAGCTTCATCACTACTTTGTCGAGGTTAGGCTCGGCACTCACAGAGTACATGGGGTCGGAGACTTGAGGTAGAGCTGTTGGCATTCGCAGTCCTTGAAGTCTCGTTTCTACTTTATCTTGATTGTTTATCTTATTTCAAACAGTTGTAGTTTGTTCGGACCATGCTTTTAGTATTCTAGTTGCTCATATATTGGTGACACTAGATTTCTTAGATTAGACTTGACCGTGTTATTATATGAATTTATCTTATGTAATTCAGTTTTGTAATCATTAATTATTACTGTTATGCTTTTTCAACTTCTAAAAATGGATAATTAATTATCTAATGTCGGCGTTCCTAGCAAGTAGATGTTAGGTGCCATCACGGTCCCAATGGTGGGAATTACGGGTCGTGACAAGTTGGTATCAGAGCACTAGGTTGCCTAGGTCTCACAAGTCATGAGCAAACTTAGTATAGTCTGGAGGATCGGTATGGAGACGTATGTACTTATCTTTTAGTGGCTATATAGCTTTAGGAAAATTTCACTTATTTCTTTCTCTATCATGTGACTTTATTCTATTACTGAAGTTTGAACCATTTTATTATTGTTCTCTCGTAGATGGAGAGGACATGCACAACATCCACAGCCGGGCAGGAGCTAGAGCCGCCTGTAGTGGCCAAAGAAGAGGCATAGCATAGCATAGAGAAGGTGCAGCAGCACTCGTTGCAGAGTCTAGGACTGCGCATGAGGAGGAGATCCCTGTTTAGACTGCACCCGTCAGACCCGCTCAGGTCCAAGAGGGATTCATTGCTACTCGTGTGCTTCGGGATGTCCTGGTCCACTTAGTGGGCCTTATGGAGAATGTTGCCCATGCCGGAGTTTTTACTATGGCACCAACTGTCTCTCAGGTTGGGGGAGGATCTTAGACTCCTGCCACTTACACTCCGGAGCAAGTGGCTCCCCTGTATCAGACTCCGACGGTTCGAGCATTTAGAGTGGTTCAACATGTTATTGCTACATAGCCTGGGGAGAGGCCTGCTATGTCTTTTAAGGGATTGAAGAGGTTTGATAAGTTCACCAAACTCTTTCCTATTCATTTTGGTAGTACACCTTATGAGGACCCTTAAGAATTTTTGGACCGTTGCCACGAGGTGTTATGCAATATGGGTATTGTAGAGTCCAATGGAGTCGTCTTCGCAGTGTTTCAGATGATTGGCTCTACCAAGAGATGGTGGCAGGAATGTGTTCGAGATAGACCAGCAGGTTCACCTCCACTTACTTGGGATCAGTTCTCATAGCAATTCTTGGAGAAGTTCATTCCTTTTACTCGGAGAGAGGAGTACCACAACCAGTCCGAGCATCTACAAAAGGGAGTCATAACTGTAACCCATTTCAAAACCAGATTTGTGGACCTATCTCGCCACACAACTATATTAATTCCTATTGATATGGAGAGGGCGAGGAGATTCATAGATGGACTTACTTTTGGTATCAGGCTATAGATGGCCAAGGAGATTGGGTGGTATTTATTTCCAGCGGGGCGTAGAGATTGTTAGATGGATGGAGATGATTCGTGGTTAGGGTAGGGAGGCGTTATCTGAGAAGAGGCCTCATCATTTTGGTGGTTTCAGTGGTGCCTCATCTGGAGGTAGAGGTTCATTTGGTAGAGGCCATCCTCATAGGCCGATTCAGTCAGCACTTTAAGTAGCACATAGTGTTTCGGGCAGTCGTAGTTCTTATGGGTTCTCATCCTGAGCAGCCAGTATTCAGTACGCAATTAGCTCTATCAATGCACCAGCGCTACAGAGTTACTGTAGTGGTCATTCGGGTCATCTGGGATTATCTCAGACTTAGCAGTTAGGCCAGCCATGGGGTTGCATTGAGTGTGGCAACGTAGGTTATATCAGGAGGTACTATCTTAGATTCGGGAGCAGCAGACCACAACAGGGTACTCGTTTCATGATTGTGGCATCAGTTGTTCCACCGCCCGCACAACTAATGAAAGGCGGGGGTCAGGCAGCTAGAGGTGGTGGTCAGGCTGTTAGAGGTGGAGGCCAACCAGTTAGAGACTGTCCGAGGGGAGGAGGTCAGAGTGGTAGGGCTCAGCCCCATGTTTATGCATTCCCAGGTAGACCCGAGGCAAAGTCGTCGGATGCAGTCATCACAGGTATTATTCCAGTTTTCTGTAGAGATACATCAGTTCTATCTGATCCGGGTTCCACTTATTCATATGTGTCATCCTATTTTGCTTCATATCTGGATATGTCTCGTGAATCTTTGAGTGCTCATGTTTATTTGTCTATGCCTGTCAGATATTTTATTATGGTAGATCGGGTATATCATGCTTGTTTGGTCACTATCGGGAGCTATGAGACTACGGTAGACCTTCTACATCTTGACATGGTGGATTTTGACGTGATCTTAGGCATGGATTGGTTGTCACCTTATCATGCTATTTTGGACTGTCACATTAAGAATGTGACATTAGCATTGTTGGTTGCCTCGATTAGAGTGGAGAGGGACTCCTGGCCATTTCACTAGTAGGGTCATTTCTTATGTGAAGGCTCGATGTATGGTCGAGAAGGGATGTCTAGAATTTTTTAGCCTATATCTGTGATCATAGTGGATAGGTTCCTTGTAAGGACCCGTAAAAATTTAAACAAAAAACTCGAGGTTTCGTGGTGCCAAGATAGATTCCTGCGTTATTATAGTAGAAATTCTTCACGGCGAGCTCGGACATTTTGGATTGAACAGTACCCCACAGACTTAGAGGAAAATGTTTCGCAAAAGGACGCATTTCTGTGGCCCATTATGCGGCCGCATAATCACTCTACGGACCGCATAATGGCCACATAGTGAAGCAGTACATTGGCCAATTTGAGGTCAGCTTTGCGGTCGATTATGCGACTGCATAATCACTATACGGACCGCATATCGATGGCATAACCCCTCTTGGGTTTTGCGGAGGGAGTTCTGCGGTGCATTATGCGATCGCAGAACGAGTATGCGGACCGCATACTGGTCGCATACCTGGGCCGTAAGTTCAGGCCCCTGAGGGCCATTTTTGCGGTCACTTTGCGGACCGCATAACCATTATGCGGTCGCATATGCGACCGCAGACCTGTGTCGGGGCACCCATTTTCTTAATTTAAAACCAGACCCCCATTCCGTTAAAACACCCCCTTTAGTCTATTTTGAGCTAATTTTCTGATACTATACAGTGAGAGAGGGAGCCTTAGAGTGAGAAAGTAATCCTCATCAATTATTCTTCAATTCTTGCTTGAAACTTTAAAGATTATCAATGAAAGCAATCTAGGCCTCCATCCTAGAGGTAAGAGTCTATACCCTAGCCCTAAAATTTTGGAACTTATACTGAAAATGAGTAATTAATAAGATGGTCCATGGGTATGAGGGTTGTTTATCTTGCATGCATGTGTGGTAAAAGTGTGTGGAAAAGTGAACTAGAACCATGAACATTTTCCTAATTTTGGGTTCAATTTGTATATTTCTAAAATAGCTTGAGGTTGCTAAGGGTTCCGGATAATTGTAGAGTCTAAAGAAGCACAATTGAGGTATGTATGGCTAACTCTTTTCTTCCTAGAATCGAACTCCTGGTGTCTGAATAGTTGGTGTAAGTTCCGACTTGATCTTACTAGAATTGTTTGCCTTAGTGTGTTGGGTTGAAAAATTCATGTTCCCTAATTGTTTTAGATGTTTACCATGTCATCGTGCTATTTGAGAACGTAACTATGATTTTCCAAGCTCCTTCCCTTATGTGTGCAATGACTTATGTGATGGTACTTATCGACATGAATGATGACGTTATTTGAACGAATAAAAAGGAAAGACTTGAATTGTAAAATGTGCCCAAGTACCAAGAACTACTTAATAAATGAGGTTGTTTGTGCCATGTAATGAAATATGGGAAAGAAATGTGAATTGAGTGAACAATTGAAAGAGGTTATGTCTCAAGTGGGATGGCTTAGCCGATTGGACCGAGATTGGATGCCATGCTGTACACATGGTGGCATTTGTGTTGATATTATTGATTTACATTGTAGATATGGATATGTCTCACTTGAGATGGCTTAGCCGGTCGGGCCGAGACCGGACTCCATGTAAAAACACGGTGGCATTGTGAGTTGTGGCTTTGGCACTAAAGATTATTAACCTAAAAGATGGAAAGATTAAATTGGAAATTATGTGATCCTTACGTGGTGTTTCTTTGTATTTCTGTGAAGTACTTATTGATTGTTGTGACTGCCTTTTTTTGTTGCACTGTTCATTCTACTAAGATTTGTGTTTGCCTTACATACTAGTACTATTCGACAGTACCAACGTCCCTTTTGCCGGGAGCGCTACATCTTTGAATGGATGTAGGTGGTTCCATCGCAGATAGCACAGATCGCAAATAGTGGTGTTCTCCCTCACACTCATCACAGCAGTCTTGGTGAGCCCCATTTCTTCCTAGGGTCATGTAGTCCTTCTTTTGTATAAGTTTTCATATTTTGAGGTATAGCCGGGGCCTTATTGCTAGCATTGTCATGTTGCTCTTTTGTACCCTTAGAGGCTCCGTAGACGTTTATATGGGTCATGTATGTGTGTTGGGGTGGTCGTTGGATCAAGTTGTATTTTGAAAACTTAACTATGGCATAATGTATATAATGAAAAATGAACTAGCAATGTTTATATATTTATATAACTGATCTCTCCCCTATTTTACAAATGGTGATGCGTTCCCTTTTTGGATTATGAATGAGTCGGGTAGGAAAGGTTTAATAGGCTTGCTTGACCGAGTTCACTCGGTTGAGCGCCGGTCGTGCTCCCCGAGGTTGGGCTGTGACATTCCTTCCATGGATTCTGTACCAGTTGTGCATGATTTTCCAGAGGTATTTTCTTTAGATTTGTCGGGGATGCCACCCGTCAGAGATATCGACTTCTGCATTGATTTGGTTCCGGGGACTCATCCCATTTATACCGCACCATATTGTATGGCCCCAGTTGAGTTGAAAGAGTTAAAGGAGCAGTTGCAGGATTTTCTTGATAAGGGATTCATTAGACCGAGTGTCTTGCTTTGGGGTGCACCGGAGTTGTTTGTGAAGAAAGAGGACGGAACAATGAGGATGTGTATAGACTATCGGCAGTTGAACAAAGTCACTTTCAATAATAAGTATCCATTACTGAATTGATAACTTATTTGATTAGGTTTAGGGTACCAAGGTGTTTTCCAAGATTAACTTGAGATTTTGCTACCATCAGTTAAAGATTAGGGCATCAGATTTCCCTATGACAACTTTTCAGACTCGGTATGGTCACTATGAATTCTTAGTGATGTCATTTGGCTTGACTAATGCCCAACAATACTTATGGATTTGATAAATCGGGTGTCTAAGCCATATTTGGATTCTTTTGTGATCATATTTATTGACGACATTTTGGATTACTCTCACAGTTGAGAGGAGAATGAGTATCATCTGCGGATCGTACTTCAGACTCTGAGAGATCGTCTGTTATATCCAAATTTTTCAAACTATGAGTCATGGTTTGACTCGATTGCCTTTTTGGGCCATGTTGTATCTTCTTAGGGCATTAAGGTGGATCCTAAGAAGATTAATGCAGTTAAGAACTGGCCTAGACCTACTTCAGCTACAAAGATTCGGAGCTTCATACATTTGTCGGGTTATTACTGCCGGTTAGTGAAGGGGTTTTCGTCTATCTCATCCACATTGAGAAGGTTGACCAAGAAGGGTGCTCTTTTCAGGTGGTCTAACGAGTGTGTGTTGAACTTTCAGAAGCTCAAAACTACATTAACTGTAGTCCCAGTGTTGGTATTGCCTACAGGTTCAGGATCTTACACCATGTATTGTGATGCATCGCATATTGATCTTGGCGTGAGGTTGATGCATGATGGTAGGGCGATTGCCTATGCATCTCGGCAGTTGAAGGTTCCTGAGAAGAACTACCATGTTCACTAAGTTGGAAGCCATTGTTCACGCGTTGAATATTTGGAGGCACTATCTATACAACGTTTATTGTGAGGTCTATACCGACCACTAGAGTCTCTAGCATCTGTTCAAGGAGAAAGACCATAATTTGCGACAGCAGATATGGTTAGTGTTGTTGAAAGATTATGATATCACCATAATATATCATATGGGGAAGCCAATGTAGTGGCCGATGCAATGAGTAGGAAGGCGGAGAGCATGGGTAGTTTGGCATATTTACCAATGGCGGAGAAGCCTCTAGCTATGGATGTTCAGGCCTTGGTATCATTTTGTGAGATTGGATGAAGACAAACTCCAAGATCAAGAAGATTCCTTTCTCCTCGAGAAAACTTATGCGATTTATCACATGAGGAGGGAGACTTTGGAGGAAGCCAAAGAAGGTATTGAAATATAGATGACTGCATCTCTCAAGCTCTCAAATTGGAGACGGCTACCTTCAAAAACATTCCTGCTTGGCCCACTGTTTCAAGCTCTTCGAGCACAACTTCAGAGTACTCGGGAATTGTAAAGTAGGCTAAAGAAGAAGATAAGGATGAAGGTACTGAACCTGATATGGAACAACCTTTATCTGCTAAAGATGCAGAAGATACATCTCCTCCTTCAGATTCTGCCTACAAAACCAATTGATGTAATATATATCTTTTTTTTAATTATGCAAAAACTTCTATTGTGTTTGGAATTTTAAGAAACGAAATACATCTTTTGCCCAACTTCCGTGCAAATTTGTTTTATTTTGTTTTGATAAAGTTCGAAGATTTCTAACATCCGATGACTTTTAATCCAGGTCATTCATACATCCATTGTCTATCCTTTGACTATGAAGGTTTCATAAGAGATAGCGCTTATGTTTACGGTGCTCTTGAAGAGGACGTATCATGTTCATTCTGGCAAAAGCATTTGAATTTTAACTAACTTTCAAATGAACAAGAACTTAACTTATCATTTGGACAAGAAATAAGATAAAATTAAAAAGACTTTGATTTATTCTTTCCATTTCTAAAATTACATTTACATAAACATTTATTTGCTTCAGTAAATAAAGCTATTAATACATGTGGCTAATGTCACGACCCAAAACTCAGCATGTTTAGATGGCGCCTATCGTAGAACTAGGCAAGCCGACAATCGCAATAAGACTAGGCATTTTTATATTAAAATAAGATGAAACAAGTTTAACAACAATAATTCTCATAAATAGCCGATATGAACAACTGCAACTTAAATACAGACTTTCCCATAAACCCGGGTGTCACTGAGTACATGAGTATCTATACAATAATATAGTATGAAATACTGTCTAAGAGGGGACAATATATGTAAAACTGAGAGATATAAGAGGAGAGTCATGGTCTACGGACGCCAAAGTAACTATCTCGAAATCTCCAAACGGGTAAAACTTCAAGATCAGCAACCTTCGTGCCCGTAAATACTTGGAACTGCACACGAGGTGCAAAGTGTATTGTGAGTACGACCAACCAAATGAGTATCGTAAATAAATAAGGCAAGGTAAGAAAAGCTTAATGTATTGGTAATACTAGCTATTTCGGTGTGGTTCTGTCTTTTAAACCAGCACAGAACAATATTTAAAACCAACTCATCAAAATCCGTGAGAAGAATATGTGTGTATGCATGTACACTATTCCTTAAATTGCCCTGGTCAGATAATATCATAGCATGTAGAGGAAGGAAATAGCTAAATCAGATAAATGATTAAGGAATGCAAATTTCACACACAACACAGACAATTCACGTGCTGCACGGACCACTCACGTTGTAACCATAGAACCCGCACGGACAACTCATGTTTTGCACGGTCAACTCAAGTGCCAATAATATTAGTATATGGATCCGCACGGACAACTCACGTGCCAATAACATAATATGCCTGGCATAGTCACAGGCCTCCAGTCCAAACATATCATATACGAGCGGTTAAGCAAGTATACATGTATATGATGAATGAAATAAGATTCTCATGCTCCTGGACTGATATAAGTGACATGCTAAAGTGTAGGCATGTGCAAAGTGTACTATCGTAGCTCGAATCGACAATTACTTCACTAGAAAACATTTATACGATTTATTCAGAGATTTATACCTCCGTGTAGCCTCAGCATGGCTCAAATAGATCTCATAACTGTTACAACATGAGAGATATCATACCTTTAAACTTAACAGTCAATTTCTATACTTATAAGGGTCCGAGCATGACTCAAACATGAATATATGACCCCGGTGCCCGCACATGGGTTCATCCCCATGCATGTGCCCACCCAATAGCACGTAGCCATCACAATAATTTAGGCAACTGGTGCCTCAACCGAGTTTAAATAAGATACTTACCTCAAGTAAATTGAATTACTCCGCTAGCAAGCCCTTGGCTCACGAATCAGCCTCCGAACGCATCGAATCTAGCCACAAACAACTCGATACAATCAACACGAGCTATAAGAATAAATTCCATATGAAAATGTTAAGTTCTTAATAAAAAATCAAAAAGTCAACTAAAAAAGCAACCCCCGGTCCCACATCTCACAATCTGATAAAGGTTATAAAATCCGAATGCTTATTCAACCACGTGTCCAACCATACCAAATTTACCAAATTTCGATACTAAATCAACACTCAATTCCCCAAATTTCACTCTTCCATCCCTAGCCCAAAACTCCCAAAATTCCACCTAAAAAACACATAAACTAGGTGGGAGATTCAATGTGTAATCAATATTATTGCATAAAAATGATCAAAAGTGGTTTACCTTAAGAAATCAGTTGAAACCCTTCTCAAACATCGCCTTAATCCGAGCTTGCAAAGTCCAAAAATGATTAGAACTCCGGAACCCTGGAATTTAAATACTACCAAGGCATTTCCGCACCTGCGGAGCCTGGGCTCGCACCTGTGCTCCCGCTTTTATGGACAAAACCTCACTTATGTGAAACTCACTTAACAGTCAACCTCGCGCACATGCGGTTCCAGCGTCGCACCTGCGGGACTGCGTCTACGATTCACCCTCGCTTCTGTGACTCCAACGTTTCCTGCCCAAATCCGCTTTTGCGCTCGATTGTGTGTAGTTGCATGCCTTCTCTTCGCAGCTGCGCGAACCTAGCTACTTCTACGGCTCTTCACCTGTGGCCAGTCACTCTGCAGGTGTGATGACACCATATCTGAAGCACCTTAGCATAGCACTTTAAGCCAGATTCGATCCGTTAACCATCCGAATTTTACCTGAGCCCCCCGGGACCTCAACCAAACATACCAACGGGTCCTAAAACACGACACAAACTTAGTCGAGGCCTCAAATCATATCAAACAACATCAAAAATATGGATCATACCCCAATTCAAGCCTAATGAAAACTAGTGAATTCAAACCTCTACAATTGATGCCAAAACCTATCAAATCAACTCCGGTCGACCTCAAATTTTGCACACAAGTCATAATTGATACAACGGACCTATTCCAACTTCCATAACAAAAATCTGAGCCCAGTAACCATAAAGTCAACTCTCGGTCAAAGTCCTTAACTTTCCAAACTTGTAATTTTCCAACATTCATCATTTTAAGTCAAAATCACATACGGACCTCCAAATCAACATCCGGACATAGTCCTAAGTCCAAAATCACAATATGGAGCTATCGTGACCATCAAAACTCTTTTCCGGAGCCATTTACACATAAGTCAACATCCGATCAACCTTTTCAACTTAAGCTTCCAACTTAGAGCTAAGTGTCGCAAATCATTCTGAAACATCACCGGAACCAAACTAACCTCCCCAGCACGTCACATTACAACAATTGAGCATAAAATAAGTAGTAAAATGGGAAAGCGGGGCATCAACACTCAAAACAACCGACCGGATCGTTACAACTAACTTGCACAACTTATTATTATGGGGATGATTATGCAGTCCCTAGTCATGATAAGATACAACTTACGGTTCTAACAGTCTCCGGTCTTCATAACACTTTCAGTATTCTGATATACAATAGTTCCGCCCATTCTTTGGATCCTAAGCATGAGAATCTGAACAATGGAGTTCTTGATATCGTTGATGATCCTTAATATGCTTAACGTTTCTACCTCATTAAAAACCTTGCCAGAAAACCCCAATTGGGACAAAAACTGGACGAAGTGAAAAAGAGTGCAACACACACTTTCAGTATTAATACAGATCTTCAACGGTAATACATTTTGAGGTGAGTCGCATTACAATTTCTTGGCAATTTTACTCCGTATTGAGTTTACAACTAATATGAACCTTTATCTGTTATAGCTGAAATATGGTAAAGTCTTTCCAATGTTGATCCTAGCTTTCCTACATTAACATATCGGGTACTTTGATCTAATTTCCTTAAAACCAAATCTCCTACTTTTAAATATCGAAGATTTGCTCTGCGGTTGTAATATCATTCCATCCTTTACTTTTGAGCCACCATCCTCACATATGCTAAATTCCAATGCTCTTCAAGAAATTCTAGCTTAATCAATAGTGCTTCATTATTTGTTTCCTCGTTTGCCCGGGAATACCTTGTGGTCGGTTCCCCAATCTCCACAGAAATCAAAGCTGTCGCACCGTACACAAGTGAAAAGAGTGTTTCTCCTGCGCTTGATTTCACCATTGTTAGATATGCCTAAAACACCCCCCGGTAGCTCTTCTAGTAAATTACCTTTTGCATCCTCTAATTTTGTTTTCAGGTTTTGTATTATAACATTGTTGGTTGACTTAACTTGTCCGTTAGCACTTGGATGATATAGAGAAGATGCGATCCTTTTGATCTTCAATCTTTCCAAAATCCTTGTGACTTTGGAGCCGCTAAATTGTGGCCCATTGTAACAAGCAATTGCTTTTGGTACTCCTAACCGATAAATGATGTGATCCCATATGAAATCAATCACTTCTTGCTCTAAAATATTTTATTAAGCACCTTCTTCAATCCATTTAGTGAAATAATCAGTTAAAACAAAAAGGAATTTTTCCTGCCTGGGCCCTTGAGGTAAGGGACCAACTATGTCCATCCCCCATTTCATGAATGGCCATGGTGACAACACCGAATGCAAAAGCTCTTGTTGATGCACTAATTGCGCATGATGGTGACACTTATCATATTTTTGTACAAAAGCCTTCGTGTATTGTTCCATTCGGGGCCAGTAGTAACCAACTCTTATCAATTTAAGAACTAATGAGTCCGCACCAGAATGAGTTTTGCAGATCCCTTCGTGTACCTCTCTCATCATATTATCAGCCTCTTATGTCCCTAAACCCCAAGCCAATGGCCCTTGAAAAGACCTTCATTTTAATTGGCTGTCAATAAGGAAATAATGAGTAGCTTTAGTTTGTAGCGCTCAAGAAGCTTTAAGATCTTCAGTGCATTTTCCATGCCTTAAATAGTCTATAAACTCATTTCTCCAATCCCAAATTAAGTTGGTAGAGATGACTTCGCAATACGCATCCACATCAAAACCGAGTGCAACAGTTGAACAATTGCATCAGAATCAACTCCTTTTATTTATGTGGATGATCCTAAATTGGCCAATGTGTCCGCCTCCACATTCTTTTCCCTTGTGATATGAATGATCGACCACTCCCTGAACTGGGAAAGTAGAGCTTGTACCTTATTCAAGTACTGCTGCATGCGCTCCTATTTGGTGTCAAAGGCTCCGTATACCTAGTTCACTACCACCTGTGAATTTCATTTACTTCGATTACTACGGAGCCTATTCCCTAGGATAATTCACGTCCTGCAACCAAAGCTTCGTACTCAGCTTCATTATTAGTAAAAGGAACAATTCTCATAGCATGCCTCAGGGTTTCTCCCGAGACAAGATCCTTTTACATTAGAGGTTCCATCTGCAAACAATGTCCATACACCGAAAATAGTTTCTGATATTAGAGTTTCTTCCTTAGCCGCTAAAGGCATAATACCGAGACTAAAATTAGCCACACAATCGGCCAAAGGTTGTGACTTAATTATAGTCCAGGGCTTATACTCGATGTCGAATTCACTGACTTTGACAGCCTATTTAGTCAATCGACACAATAATTCAGGCTTTTGAAGGACGGTGCTCAAGGGAAAAGTCATCATAACTGCTTTGGGATGACATTATAAGGAAGGCCTAAGCTTTCGAGAGGCGACTAAGAGAGCTAAAGCCAAGTTTTCCAAGTACGGATAACGTTTCTCCGCTACCGATAAAATTTTACTTACATAATAAACAGAAAATTGCGTAACTTCCTCCTCCCCGATCAGAACAACACTTACCGCAATTTCCGAAAATGCTATAAAAACTAATAATTTCTCACCCTCCTTTGGTTTTAAAAACAACAGAAGACTAGACAAGTACCTCTTTAAGTCATTCAATGCTTGCTGGCATTCTGGAGTCCTTGAAAAATCATTCTTCTTTTTCAAGAGCGAAGAGAAATGATGGCACTTCTCTATAGAACTCGAAATTAATCTACTAAGCGCCACCAACTGGCCAGTCAACCTCTGAACTTCCTTTACACTTGACTATTAATCAGGGATATCTTCTATGGCCTTAATCTTTTTGGGACTCACTTCAATTCCTCTTTGTGAAACCAAGAAGCCAAGAAACTTTCCGGAACCAACTCCCAAAGCGAATTTTTTAGGATTGAGCTTCATGTTGTATTTTCTCAGAATATCAAATGTCTCTTATGGATGAGCCAAATAATCTCCTGCATTAAGAGACTTAACCAACATATCACCAATATAAACTTTCATGGTTATAGCAATTTGACGTTCGAACATCTTATTAACGAGCCTTTGGTAGGTGTCTCCGGCATTCTTAAGCCCAAAAGGCATCACATTATAGAAATATATGCCAAAATTTGTGATAAATGAGGTTTTTTCTTGATCTTTCGGGTGAATCCTGAATTGATTATACCCGGAATATGCATCAAGAAAGCTCAGAAATTCATGCCCAACTGTAGCTTCGATCATTTGGTCAATGTTCGGCAACGGGAAAGAATCTTTAGGGTATGCCTTATTTAAATCTTTATAATCTATACACATCCTAAATTTATTATTCTTTATAGGAACAACCACTACATTAGCTAACCAATCGGGATAGTTTACCTCCTGAATTGAACCTATATTCAGTAACCGAGTTACCTCTTCTTTAACAAACCTATTCCTGACCTCGGTTATCGCTCGTTTCTTCTGCTTTACCAAAGGAAAGTCAGAACCATATCCAACGGAATACCTGTCATCTGAATGAGACCATGCAAAACAATCAATGTTAGTTTTATGAAAATCAATAATTTTAAGCCTTAGCTTGGGGATCAGCCCTGTTCCCAAAATGGAACTTCCTTTCTAAGAACTCTGAGAATATAGTAACTTGTTCGAGCTCCTCTACGGTTGACTTCATTGCATCTGTTTCTTTTGATTCCTGAAAAGACCTCGGTACCTGATAGAAATCCAATGACTACTCCTCCCCATCACATAAAATTAGGACGGAAGATGGCATCGGTTCCTTTAATTGCTATTTTCTTGTTCCTTCCGCCTTGCTATTAGACAGAGTAACTATATTCATTTCTCTTGCTGTAGGTTTATAATATTTAATTTGTTTGATCCCCTCCAATGTTGGGAAATTCAATAATTGATGACAAATTGATGGCACAACCTTCATCTCGTGAATCCAAGGCCCACAAAGGATCACATTGTATCCCATATCGCCATCCACCACTTCGAACAATGTGCTATTTGTCATGCCATCGGTATGCGTGGGTAGTAAAATTTCTCCTCGGGTTATTGCACCCGTTAAGCTGAACTACCTGAATCAACCAACAAACATTTAATTTTAAAATCAAAAATATTAAGCGATATTACCAGAGCATTGTTGTGTGGTAAAATAAGGCTATCAACATCTTCTTCCCTGAAGGTGATTTCATCATCTTCTAATGCTTCCCGGATCCTCTTGCCATGAGTTACTGATATATTTGTCTTCTTTTCTGCGTAAAATGTCACTTCAATTACTTTAATACCACCAAAGATCATGTTTATCTTTAGACGAGGAAATCCTGCAGTGGTTCCGCAACATCATGATTACTCCTATAATTGCTCTTGGCCCGATTACTCAAAACTTCTCTAAAATGGCCATTCTTTAATAATGTTGCAACCTCTTCATGAAGATGATGGCAATCCCAGTTATGTGGCCATGGGTTCCATGGAATTCACACGATAGATTAGGATCCCTTTTGTTAGGATCTAATAAAATTGGTTTCAGGAATCTTGCCTCTTTAATGTTTCTCATAGTTGATACTGGTTACACCAAGATGATATTGAAGTTGTAATTAGATAACTGGGGGTAAGCTAAATCTTGGGACCCCGATAGATCCTTTTCCTGTAAAGCTCTAATACTCCGACCACGATCCGCCCTTCTAAACAATAAAAACATGTCTGATGTTTGAAAACCTTTATTTCCACGCCCATCAGTCCTTTCATAAGGCTAAAAATGACTCCTAGAAGGCCTTTGGTCTGCATCGAAATCAATGTTCGATTTTTACTGATTCCGATCACGATTGTATTCTTCGGAGGATACCGAGGAACTCGATTGATCATCTTTGATTTTGATCTTTGATTCATAACTATTATGGATGTCTGCCCATGTGGTTGCTTGGAACTCCAACAAATTTTCCTTTAATTTCCTGGAGGCATCGGAGCTTAGTGGATTGAGACCTTTGGTGAATGCTGCAGCTGCCCACTCATTTGGTACTGCTAGCAACAACACCCTCTCCTTTTTAAACTGGATTACAAACTCTCGCAACAGTTCAGACTCCCCTTGAGCGATTTTGAATATGTCTGCTTTCCTAGCTTGGACTTTCCTTGCCCTAGCATCGGGGCCAAGTCATTTACTTTTATTGCCATAGTGTAAGTTGTAATATTCTCTTGTGGATCCGAAGTACCATTATACCTTGGAATAATGGGCATCTTAAATCTTTTCAGAATCAATTCCAGGGCTGCTTCAACACCGGTGGTTCTCCCGGGATATGATCAATCCGAGCATGGAATTCATTAGCATTTTGGTCCATTCTTTAAATCATTTCCCTCATGAATCGCATGAGCTCATCATTAGTGTTGTTATCATTCTCGGACCCACTACTTGCACCACCTGCCTCATTTTAATTAAAACTGAACTCCTCCCTTGAAGTGATGTTGTAGGTTCTTTGCACTATCTGATTTGTAGGTACATTGGGAGGAACTCGAACTCCTCTATTGGAGTTATTAGAAGAAACTGAAAATGCTTACTTCAGCTTCGTTATTACCCGGTCTTGTCTTGAGAGGTGATTCATAATTTTCCTTTGTTGCACTCTTAAAACTTTGACCATTTTAACAACATATTCATCATCAATATCATCAATATTTTGACTTCTCACATGGCGATGATTTCGTTATTCGCGGATTGGAGGTGTCTCATCTCCTTCGCTGCGAGTTTCACTAGTTGAATCATCACGTTGGACCACATCCCCACGCTCATTATTTGTTCCAAGATTGTAAGAGTTGTTCACATTGCTAGTTTCCATATTTGATTTTTCTTTTGCTAAAGAAAGGTGTCAAACTGTGTTAGTAACAGATGAATGGATCAAAGTAATAACACAATTAGCTATGGCCCACGGTGGGCGCCAAACTGTTTACCTGTAAAACGGTACAGTTAAATTTATAACATGGTTTATAGACACGTGAATTATTTTGATCCAAGAGCATAAAATAGCTATGAATAGAAATAAATAAATTAAGCAAATTTGAAGAAGGTAAGAAGCCTGTCCGTCTTCTTCCGTAGCAATAATAAGAGCAATATAAAAAATAAAATGAGAGAAAGTTATAGAATTGAATAAGAGCATATTTTGGCATTTGTGTACAAATGATTTTTTGTATCCTACAATGAATACAAATTCTTCTATTTATAGCTCAATTCAGGGAGACAAGATCCCCAAATCAAGCTCTTCTTTAATATGAAGAAAACTCTCTTGATGGCTGCATAATAGTTAAACATTAATATATAGATTTTTTAATAACGACTGCTCATTGAATGTTGCCTTTCCAATCAATGTCTTCTTTTCAAATCATCGTTACCGGTTCCAATGCCTTCAGAACGTATTCAGCACCGGTATCATGTTTGTAACGAGTGTTAATTTTTTTTTAATAATATATTATCTATCTTTACTTTCACGTGTCGGCTCGTCGAACATCCACCTGTCGTTTATCAATTTTACCCCATATAGTTTGCATCATTAAAATATGACATCGCGCTTTGATAACATCCAAGATGTATTTACTGATTCTTCATCTTCTTTATAGAAACAAAACATGTTAGTAATAATGATATTACTTGAACTAAATTTCTTTCTGAATTCAAGTTTATCCAATTGCAATTTTAGGTTCTTGGTACACCTAGTGTAATGCATTATTATGAATTAATGTTCACTGGTGAAATATAATATGATATACTATACTACAAGTAACTATTTACTTACATACAGAATATTAGTACATGAGTATGTACTGCATCCAATTTTTATTCATATTATTCTTATAATTTCTAATTCACTTATGTATATAATATTGAAAGGTGATTGCCAGTGCACTTTGGCCTATTATGTTACTAATTAAGGGTAAGACAACAGGTTTAAGTCTTAGCACACCATGCGGGTAAGACACAAGATTTAAGTCTTGGTACACTATAATGATAAGATGTTGGGTTTGAGTCTTAATGCGTTATGGCCTAACACTCCTTTGAAGCGTAAGATGTCGGTATGAGTCCGAATGTACCAGATTGTCGATATAATTAAGGCTGAGGTAAAATAATGTCCTTTTATGAAAAATTATGAAGCTCGTCCCACTATATATGCTTAATTCTTGAAGTGAATCTCGGAGCGGTATACAATAGGTTTAAATGAAGACAACTGGTTGACAAATGAACATGGATGTAGCAAAGATTAAAATAATAATAGTCATCATTATGGTAATTATAAAAGAAAGAACAATAAGAGTTCTCAAACTAATCTTTCAAAAGGTGGAGGAAATATTTATCATCAATGCCGTATGAAAAATAATAAAATAATTATGGTTCATTCCTTGAAGGTGATGTGACTTGTGATAAGAATAGTAAATGCAGATCTATTCCTGAAAATGAATGTGGCAATATGTGATAAAATATATGAATAAGAATGTGCTCATGCATGGCTGGATAAATATCACAACTCAGCTCTAAGGGAGGTTTGAGAAAAATAAAGAGAATGAATATTATTGCGCGGTTTCATGACTATGTCTCCGGTCACGTACTTATGGTAAGAAAAAAAATATTTTTCCATATTTTATCAAATATTATTAAAAGCAAAAGTAAAGCAAGAAATGAGTCTTGCCTATTATGATTATTGACCGTGACAATAATAATATGAACCTTTTCTATAGAGGAGATATCACCACTTGGATGGTGTAATAAAAGATCGTATAGTAAAAAGTTAATTGAGAACTACAGAAGAGCGAATTTGTGACTACCGGGATGAATAAAATTATTCATGGCATTGGTGTTGTAGTAAGTCTCAAAAGAAACTTTTTGAGTTTCAAAATAATAGCCAAAGTGGTTAGTATATTGAGACTAAATGAAATGTATATCTTCATACTGTTATAATCATACCGGGTAAATATGAAAGATTACCTGACTTTTCTCCTATTTATAGAACACAAATATAAACATGATGATGGAATCACATGCAATAGTAAACTAGAGGTTTATTGAAATAAATAATAGTTGGCATGATCATTTCTCCATACCGGTACAGATAAGATCCGAATAATTGAGAATTTACATTGGCATATGTTGAAGAAATAGAAGATTCTTTAAGAATTCTCTTGTGCTGCTTGTTTTCATGATAAATTGATTACTATACTAGCAACGGTTGGGATTGTATCGCCTGATTTTTTGAACATAAGCAAGGTGATATATGTATAGGCCCAATCACCAGGCATGTGGACTGTTTAATATTATATAATTTTAATAGATGCATCTATGTTTACATGTGTAGTTGTTATCAATTTAAAATTTGCTTTTTGCAAGGTTGCTTGCTCAATTTATTAGAGCATAATTCTAAATTATAAAATTATGATAATTTATTTTGATAGTGCTGGTTTAAATTAAAGGTGGTTTAATTGAAATTATATGCCTCCAATTATAGCTAACCATTAGTTATAAAAGTAAAACTCCCAAAACAAATATTAATATGAGATGTGCTATTAACATGCAACAACACATGTGCGCATCAAGCCAAAAGGTTGAAATAAGTTCCCTTATAATCATTGGTTGAGGTCAGGAACCAATGAACCACATCTAGTAATTTAGACGTGTGGCATATAATTTAATTTCTTCACCACCACGCACAAAGATGGTTCCCCAAAGAAGGTTGGGGATCTGTGTTAGTGATCCCAATATTAGGGGGAGAAAATGGAGAACTGAAAGGTCATACATGAAATAAATTATCTGAATCCTCGTACAAGAAAATATGAACTTGAAATTTAAGACATAATTTATTTGTAAAATGTTGCCAGGCACATTTGCTGACCCAAAGCTAAAAATTATATTCCAGATGCAGATTCTCCAGTTAAAATCCTTGAAGGATAGAGTCTATGGTACGTTTGAAGCATGATAGACCAATTGGTTCCGAATATAAAATTCCTTGAAGAAGGATATGAGAAAATGATCAAGACGATCACAATATGGCGGCAAGTGCTCTAAAGAGCACCACGACATAACACTTCATATAACCTCATTTGTAACGACTCGACCAGTCGTTTTAAGCTTTAGCAACCTATTTGGTGGTTTAAGGTCTTAGGTACCTTCATATTATGTATTATGAATTGCGCGTATGGTTGGTTTCGCTTTTCGAGCGATTCAGGATTGATTTAGAACAATGATTCTCATTTTAAAAACTTAAGTTGGAAGAGTTGGTTAAGTTTGACTTTTTACATATATGATCTTGCATCAGAGTATTGATGGTTCCTTTAGGTCCGGATTGTTATTTTGGACTTCGATGTATACCCGTAGTTCGATTCGGAGGTACCTAGGTTAATTTTGCACTTTTTGGCAAAACTTGGTAATTGTAAGGTTTAAAATTTTTTTAAGTTTGACCATAGTTTGACTTTATGGCTATTAGGTTATAATTTTTATTTCGCAACTTGAAATAGGTCTGTTTTGCCATTTGAAACTTGTCTGCAAAATTTGGTGTCATTCCGATCCGAGTTGGTTTGATAGGAATTTGACGCATGATTGTGTTTCTAGCAATTCTTGTGTTTTATTGAATTTTTATGTGTTTTGGTATCCGATTCGTGATTTTGGATATTATCTTGGTATTTTGATTGCACGAGTGAGTTCGTATGATTTTTATGTACTTGCATTTGGCGTGGATCCCCAGGGGTGCATGTGAGTTTGGGACGCGTTCCGGAGAATTTTGTATAAGGTTCAGTGTTTGCTAGTGTGTTGTGCTCGCATTTGCGAGGAGATGGTCGCATTTCCGACCACCGCATTTGCGAGATTCTTATCGCTGTTGCAAAGTGGGATGGGGACTAGAGAGTCCGCATTTGCGTACTCATTGATCTCATTTGCGATTGGTAACTAGGCAAGGGTCTTCCGCATTTGCGACTAGGCAGCCGCTTTTGAGAAGGGGGCAAGGTTCGCAATTGTGAACTTTTTTGTAGCTTTTGCTACATATGCATAGATGGACAGGAGTCGCTTTTGTGATGTGTTTTTCCATATTTGCGAATTCCGGCTTGCAAATGCGACATATGCAGCTTGTTTATTGCTGGGTATTTCGGGAGATAGCTTCATTTACCTCATGTTTGAGCCCTAGACTCGGTGGGAGGCTATTTTGAGGAGATTCTTTCATATGAAACTATTGGGTAAGTGATTTTGATCCATTTTTGATTATATAACATGATTACTTATAAGATTTAACATCTAAATCATGAGATTTGGAGAGACATTTTAGAGATATTTATTTGACTATGTTTTGAAAAATAAAAATTTTAGATTTGAGAGTCGAATTGGACTTGGATTTAAAAATCAAATACATATTTGGACTCGTAGAGCTATGGGTAGTCAAGATCTATCCTTCTACTAGGGTTTTGACCGGGTGGGCTTGGGGTTAACGTTTAGTGAGTTTTGGGAAATTGTGTAAAGATATTATTAATTAAAATTGATTTCTCTTGCATTGTTTGATATTATTAAGTCGATTTTTGTTATATTTGGGCCTAGTCGAGGTGAATTTTAGAGCAAAAACATTTTCAAAGTATTAATTGAGGGCTTTTGATGTATGTATCTTGGGTAACCTTGTGTGGGGGTATTACCCTCTAGGATTTGGCTTAATTTCTTACTTGTGTTATGTATAAATAATGTTTACACGAGGTGACGAGTGTGTACACAGATGTAAATGTGCCTTATGACCAGATTTGACCCGAAGTTGCTCTTATTGCCTTGTTTTGATTGTGAGATCTCTACACTACATGTTTTCTATTGTGGATGATTACTTGAGTTCATATTCCATGTTAGAGATCGTGTTTTAGGATTTTATTTCCTTAATTGGCCAAGTTGGGCGTTTATGAAATTGTTGCTAATTGGGTTATTTGAATTCATGTTATTTGTTGAATAATCATTTGCTTTCCCTTATCGATTGTCCCTATGCATTGCGTTGGCTGATTTGTGAGTTGACATCTTGATGACAATTGTTTGTATGTTATTTTGTTGTGATTTTGACACATGTGGACTTGTTGAGTAGATTATAGGGGTGTTTGCATGAGGGTTCTGTCGTGCTATTATTTTTGTTGATATTGCACATGGGTGAGACAAACCGAGCTCTCTCTCTCTCTCTCTCTCTCTCTCTCTATATATATATATATATATATATATCGGGTTTGCGCATGTGGGGAGACAAGATGGGATAATTATTGATGCACGTGTGGCGAGATAAGGTGGGCATTTACTTTATTGTTTCGTGTGCGGAGAGACGAGGAGGGCTATGTGGGGATAACATGTGATGGCTTGGGGCATTTTATTGATGAGGTTTGTGTGGTGGTATGCCTTCTATGTGTGTCATGCATTTCTACGTGTTCTACTGTGTTGTTTCTAATGTGCTAATCTGTGTCTCTGTAATTTACTTGATGATTTGGTTGCCAAGGTAAATTCACCTACGTGAATTTGTTATCTCATATTCTGTTGAGTTGTTAGTGATATAACATAATGAAAGAAAAAGGACGTTGTTATCATGCATTACTCTATTTGATTCGCGATAAATTTCTCTTAAACGTGTTATTGATAACTACCACGGGTTGTGATATACATTGTGGCATGAGGTCTTTGTCGTGCGGTTGTGGTATATGTTGTGGCATGAGTTCTTTGCCGTGCGGTTGTGATATACATAGTGGAATGAAGTCTTTGTTGTGCGAGTGTGACCTATATTGTGGCACGAGGTCTTTGCCGTTTGAGGGTGATTGACAAAGTGGGCACGAGGTGTTGTGTGTGATTCTATTTGATGATTATTGTCGGAATGGGACCTTTATTTGTTCTAATCGGTTATTGTGTAATCTGATGAGATTTCAGTTTTTATTGCTTTCTGTTATTATTCTTTTTCCAGTTCGTGATATTTTCACAGGTTATATGATTAGTGAGTGTCTTGACTTGAATCTCGTCACTACTCCATTGAAGTTAGCCCTGATACTTATTGGGTACCGATTGTGGTGTGCTCATACTACGCTTCTGCATATTTTTGTACAGATCCAGCTAACTCAGATCGAGGTGGGTGATAGCGAGGTGATTATTAGAGTTGCTGTAGAGACTTCAAGGTATACTTGCATGTCCACTCGCTGGCCTCAGAGACACCTTCTAATGTTCTTTGCTACTGTTTACTATATTTCCATACAGTGCTATATTTAGTGATTTTTATTGTACTCTTAGTAGAGCTTATGGCTCCGTACTACCGGTTTTTGGGATTGTGTAACTATTATTCAGTTTTAGTTATGTTATGTCATTTACCAGTTTTATAATTAATAGTTAAGTTGGTTATCTCTGCTAAATCTTATCATATGTTAGGTATACCTAGTCTTAGAGACTAGGTGCCATCATGTTCCTAAATGTGGGATTTTTGGGTCGAGACATCATGGGAGAGGTTCAGGTACCTGAGAATAATACGATAAAGAGATCTCGAAAAGTTATATCCTTATAGATTAATCCTGGAACTGAGGTAAAAATGAACGTCGATGATATATGCGATATAATGTAGTACTCAATATTATACGGCGAGGATCTTGTGCTCAAATCTGTTAGAGAATTTTCATAGATAAATGATTAGCCAATAAAAATACGCAATCAAGATTAATTCATGTAAAAGACGTAAAGTGTTGGACGGATAGTCCCAACAACTGAAAGTATAAAGCCAATGGAGGTGCAAATATGTCTTGTGTGAAAAGGTGTCATGACCCAAAATTTCGCCGAGGCCGTAATGGCGCCTAACACCTCTTGCTAAGTAACCAAACAACCACTAAGCAGAAATAATCTCAGGACCCAAAATTTCCAACCATAGGGCTATGATGACACCGAACATCCACTTGTTAAGCAAGTCAACATTAGCTATACAGTTTACCAATATAACGACTTAAAAGAAAAATATTAAGAATTACAGACTTAAATACACCGAAGTACATAAATTATATCCATAAATAATGTTGTCTAAGGTAATCCTAGAAATCCGGAGTCATAAGTACCTGAGCCACTAGAATACTAAAAATAAAAGTCTGAAATGAAATACAGTTGCCCGAAAAGATATAAACAGTAAACAAGAGAAGAAGGGGACTTCGAGGACTACGAACGTTGTGTAGCTCTACCTCATGTACTATGCACTGATAAGACTAACACCGAGATCAACACAAGAAGTGCAAAAGTATAGCATAAGTACAACCGACCACATGTACTTCATAAGTGCCAAGCTTAACCTCGACGAAGTAGTGACGAGTCTGTGACAAGACACACACTATAAACCTTTACAATAAATAGAAGATAATAAAAATATAGAGAAAATGGATAAACTCATAAGAACGGGACCATAAGGTCAACTAATAAAGGGCACCAGAATAACATCATCTCGTAACCTTATATCATAGTACAGAGAATAGAACACCATAGCCACAACCAGTTACAAAAAATTATTTTCCGTTGTGGCGCGCAACCCGATCCTATTATCAAAACAACATATGTTTCGGCGAGCAACCCGATCCTATTATCATTTCATTTTCATTATGTTACTGCACGCAACCCGTTCCCAATATCATCTCATTTCCACTCTATTGCGGCACACAACCCGTTCTCAATATCATTTCATTAATATTATCAACTCAATTCAATGAATTCCATAATCACAACCAAAAAGGGAACTAAAGCGTACAAATCACCAAGGAAATATGAGTAAAAACAGAGAACGACCAACAATTAAGTTCAAAAAGTATCATAACATCGTAAGCCAGCACGAACCTCGATAAGTCATTAACGAATCACACAATCGAATACAACATAATAAAGTGAAACAACTGACAATTAAAGGCAATAAAGGCAAGTAAGGGCATGAAATAGTAAAGATGTTCATCTAACATAGGTTAGAGCATATAGCAGGTAAAAGCAAATAATATTCAAGGAAGGAATAAATAAAACACGTAACAATTAATGATAGTAACAAGTAAAGGGTTAAATAACAAGTAAGAACATATAACAATTTAAGTATGTAACACGATATAACATGGAATAAATTATAGCATGATGATAAATCACCCACATCGCATGCTTGAGCACATAACAATGCATATACACTCATCACCTTGCATATACCCCATCCCTACACATAATTCGTAGAAAATAGACCAAAAAAGTCCTAGTTTTCCTCAAGTCAAAGTTAACACGACACTTACTTCTTTTCGGAATCAAATCAACAATCAACCACGACTTTTCCTTTAGAACAAGCCTCCAAACCAACCGAATCTAGCAAAATATCATTCAAACAATTCAAAACAAGCTTTAGAAACTAACCACGAATGAGAAAGGTTTAATATTCAACTAAATTAAAAAAGTCAACAAAATTTAACCCCGAGCCCACGTGGTCAAAATTCGAGATTCAGACCAAATCTCGATTACACATTCACTCCTAAGCCCGGTTATGTATTTTATTTTGAAATCCGACCTCAATTCGAGGATTAAATCTGAATTTCACAAAATTCCGAAATTCTACTCAAAACCCCTAATTTCTTCTATGAAACATAAATTTGATGAAGAAATTCATGTAAAAGTGATTGAAACTAGTTAAAGTTGCTTACCAATGAGTTTTGGATGAAAATTCTCTTCAGAAATCGCCTCTTGAGAGTGTAAGATTGAAAAATCGAATAAAATGAGCAAAGTCCCGATTTTACAAACTTTTACTCGTCTGCAAGTATTGCAATTGCGAACACTTGTTCGCAATTGCGATGACCAAAAATGCAAACCACTGATCACATTTGCGATCAGTGCCTGAGCCTAAGAAATATCACAAATGGTAAAAATCCTTCGCATTTGCGAAGGTCCCTTCCTCCGCAAAGGTGAACTAAGCATCTCTTTTGTGAAGCTGCCCCAAACTGCCTAGTGTCGCAAACACGACACACTAGTCGCAATTGCGATGACCCAGCCCTTCGCAAATGCGGCTCCAACTTCGCAAATGTGAAGTGCCCCAATCACATCCCCCTTCGCAAATGCGATACATTGGCCGCAAAAGTGATGCTCACAAATGCAGGCTGAACCTCGCAAATGTGAGATCTGCAGGCTCACACCAGCAACACCTAATACTCAGCTATACTAAAACACTCCAAAACTCACCCGGAACTCACCTGAGCCCCTTGGGTTCTTTCACACAAGTGTAATAACATAATATAAACTCGTTTGCTCACTCAAATCATCAAAACAACATCAGATATCAAGAAACAATCATCAAAACTCATGTATTTCAAGTTTAAAACAAAATTATCCAATCGTTCACATAATGCGCCGAAACTCTCTCGGGTTACTCGAGACCCCAACCAAACATGTGTACAAGTCCAAAAAGATCATACAAACCTACCGAATCGTCAAAACACTGATCCAGGATCATTTACCATAAACGTTGATTGTGGAAAACTCATACCTCATTTCAAGTCAAATCAGATTTTCTTTGAATTTTCACACATAACCTATTCGGAAATTACGATACGAGAGGTATTAGAACATGAAAAAAGGAGCTAGTACTTAAAACGACCTAGCGGGTCGTCATATTTTCCACCTTTAATAGAAATGTTCGTCCTCGAACGTACATAGAAATGTTCATGGACTGGTAAAAAGGTTCGGTTATCCACTTTGCATATCGAGCTCAGACTCCCACGTAACCTCCTCAATTGGCTAACCTCTACATTGCACATTCAGTGAAAGAAATCTTTTAGATCTCAACTTACAAACATGCCTGTCTAGAATAGCCATCGACTCTTCCTCATAAGTTATATTCTTATCAAGATGTAATACCAGATGTACCCCTACTAGGCTAGGAGGTAATACAAGCCTATAAGAAACCTCCCCAACCCTCTCAAAAATCTCAAATGAACTAATGAATCTCGGCTCAACTTTCCCTTTTTCCCAAACCGCTTCACGCCCTTCATAGGCAAAACTCAAAGAAGAACCTTCTCATCTTCCATGTAGCCACATCTCAAACCTTCCGATCCGCATAACTCTTTTGCCTGGACTGAGTTATACGAAGTCGCTCCTAAATCACCTTAACCTTCTCTAAAGAATCATAGACCAAATTAGTGCCCAACAATCTAGCCTCACCGTGCTCAAACCAATTGATTGTTGAACTATATCGCCTCCCATATAAGGCCTCGTACGGAGCCATTTGGCTGCTCGACTGATAGTTGTTTTTGTAGGATAACTACACCAGAGGTACAAACTGGTCCCACTAACCCCCGAAATCCATAGAGCATGCCCGCAACATGTCCTCCAAAATCTAAATAGTGCGATCAGACTCTCTGTCCACCTGAGGATCAAATGGGGTACTCAGCTCGACCCCCGTACCCAACTCACGCTACATGGATCTCCTAAAATGCAATGTGAACTGTGTGCCTCTGTTAGATATTATGGAAATAGGCACACTGTCCAGGAAGATAATCTCCCAAATGTAAATCTGAGCCAACCGCTCTAAAGAATAAGACGTCATCACCGGAACAAAGTGTGTGGACTTTGTCAACCGGTACACAATAACACAAATTGCGTCATATTTCCTCAAGGTCTATGGTAAGCCTACCACAAAATCCATCTTGATGTACTCCCACTTCCACTCTGGTATCTCCAATCTCTAAGTCAACCCACCCGATTTCTGATGCTCGTACTTTACCTGTTGACAATTCAAAGACCGAGAGACATAATCAAAAATATCTTTATTCATTCTCCACCACAAATAGTGATGTTTCAAGTCACGGTATATCTTCATTACACCTGGGTGAATGGAATAACGCAAATTGTGAGCCTACTCAAGGATCAACTCCCTCATGCCATCAACATTCGGGACACAAATCCGGCCTTGAAGCCGTATAACACCATCATCTCCAATCACATCCTCCTTAGCAACCACCACGCTACACCGTGTTTTCCAACACGAACAAGTGATGATCATCAAACTGGCGAGCCTTGATATGCTCCAATAAAGATGATTGTTCCACAATATAAGCAGGAACCCAACTAGGCTCTGAAACATCCAACCACATAAACCGATTGGCCAAAGCTTGAACATCCATGGCTAAGGGCCACTCCACCACCGGTAAATATGCCAAACGTTCCATGCTCTCTCCCTTCCTACTCAATGCATCGGCCACCACATTGTCCTTTCCATGATGATATAATATGGTGATATCATAGTCTTTCAATAATTATACCATCTCTACTACTGCAAATTAAGGTCCTTCTACTTTAACATGTGTGGAGACTCCAATGGTCGATATAGAACTCACATGAAATGCCGTATAGATAGTGCCTCTAAATTGCTAGCGCGTGAAAAAGGGTTGCCAACTCTATATCATGCACAATGTAATTTTTCTCATAAACCTTCAACTGACGAGAGGCATAGGAAATCAACCTACCATCCTACATGAATATCGCGCCAATTCCATTATGCGATGTATCATAATACCAGTGTAAGATCTTGAACCTGTAGGCAACAACAATGCTGGGTTATAGTAAATGCAGTCTTGTGCTTTAGAAAGCTCGCCTCATTCTTGTTGGACCATCTGAAAAGAGCACCCTTCTAGGTCAACTTAGTCAATGGGGTTAAGATAGATGAAACCCCCTCAACGAACCGGCGATAATAACCTGCCAAAACAAAGAAGCTCCAAATCTCTTTAACTAGAGTAGGTCTAGACAAGTTTTGAACTGCATCAATCTTCTTAGGATCCACCTTGATGCCCTTTGAAGATACAAGATGGCCCAAAAAGGTAACCGAGTCTAACTAGAGCTCACACTTCAAAAACATGACATATAGCTGACGATCCTTCAAAGTCTAAAGTACGATCCGTAGATGCTACTCATGTTCCTCTCGACTGTGAGAGTAAACCAAGATATCATTGATGAATACATCACGAAGAAATCCAAATAGGGCTTGAATACTCGGTTCATTAATTCCATAAAAGTTGTTGGGGAATTGGTCAAGCAAAATGACATCACCAAGAACTTGTAGTGACTATATCGAGTCCGAAAAATTTTCTTAGGGACATACGATACCCTAATCTTTACCTGATGGTAGCCTGACCTTAAATCAATCTTGGAAAACACCTTGGCACCCTGAAGCTGGTAAAATAAGTATGACGACCTGGCCGGTCGTCTTGAGAGTTATAGCCCCAATCCCCTATTAACTACTTCTCCCATATCTATTTCTGCTATTGTGACTTGCCGGGAGGTTTTGGTTTGGTTTTTGGAGTGTTTTGGTACACTTAGTCCATAAATGGAGGTGTAAGCCTTAGGATTGACACCGTAGTCGGAACTGTGTGAAGACGACTTCGGAATGGAATTTTGACGATTTTGTTAGCTTCGTTGTGTGATTTTGGGCTTAGGGGCGTATCCGAATTGTGTTATGGAGGTCCATAGCTCATTTAGGCTCGAAATAGCGAAAGTCAAATTTTTGGAGTTTTGGGCCAGTAGTGGAATTTTTGATATCGGGCTCGGATTCTGATTCCGGAAGTTGGAGTAGGTCCGTAGTGTTGAATGTGACTTTTGTGCAAAAATGTGAGGTAAATCGGGCGTGGTTTGGTTGGTTTTGGCATCGGTTGTCGAATTTTGAAGTTTCAAGTCTCTTTAAGTTTGAATTGGAGGGTGATTCGTTATTTTATCATTGTTTGATGTGATTTGTGGGCTCGACTAAGTTCGTATGGTGTTTTCGGATTGGTTGGTATGTTTGGTTGAGGTCTCAGGGGCCTCGGGTGTATTTCAGATGCTTAACGGATGAATTTTGGAGTTAGGGAAATTACTGAGTTTTTGTTGGTTTTGGTGTTCCGCACTTGCGGAGGGGAGATCGAAGGTGCGGGCTCGCATGTCTGGCGAAATTTCCGCATCTGTGATGCGGGCTCGCACATACGGAGGAATAGGCGCAGATGCAAAATTTGTAGGCTTGACCAGTGGTCGTAAGTGCAAGGAATTTCCGCATCTGCGATACCCAAGGATTCGCAGGCGCGGAGGAAGACCACAGAAGCAGACACTATTCCATAGGCGCGCATGCACAGGTGCGGCCCCCATTGCCGCAGATGTAGACCCAGCCCTCTTCAGTGATTTTCGCATGGCCCGTAGGTGCGAAGATCGCTGGGCAGAAAAGGGGAAGAATTGAGGGTTGAAGTTCATATTCACAAATTTGATTTTTGAGCTCGGGAGAAGGCGATTTATTGAGGGATTTTCAGAGAAAGCTTTGGGGTAACGAATCCTAGCTTGATTTTGATCATATTTCATTAATTTATTTTTGTTTTCTTCATTTAATTAAGGAATTTGAGTGAGAAAGTTGTCCCCAACCGAATCTCTGAGTTTTGAGTGGTATTTAGACATCGAATTTGGATAATTTTGGTATGAGTGATCTCGTGAGTGAATGTGTGTTCATATTTGGTAACTTTTACCCGATTTCGAGACGTGGGCGCGGGGAGACCTTTTTGGGTGTTTTTCTAATTTCTTTCCTTAGC
This sequence comes from Nicotiana tabacum, assembly GCF_000715075.1. NCBI lineage: Eukaryota > Viridiplantae > Streptophyta > Magnoliopsida > Solanales > Solanaceae > Nicotiana > Nicotiana tabacum. The sequence goes on from NC_134098.1 coordinate 33,460,729, forward strand.
TTTGATTTTGTTAGCTAGATTAGTTTCTTGTAGCTATATTTATGTTATGTAATTGGTTTTGTCTAGATTGGAGCCATTCAGAGTCGGATATTCGTGGAAAGGAATTGTGACTGATTGATTGAGCTTGGTTCGATGTAAGAGGCTTACCTAACCTTGTGTGGGGGAACTCCCCTTAGGATTTGGTACTGTTTGATATGTGAGCGTCGTGTACGTGAGGTGACGAGTACGTACACGGGCTATTTGTTATAAAACTCCGTTTTCATTAAGCCATAACTTGTTTTCTCCTTATTTGAAACACACTAGCATATCTAACTATCCTGTTTAGACTAGAATAGCATGACTACTTATTTAACTGTCTATTTGAACTCTGTGCAGCATGTTTAGTGAAATTTCCTGCTTTCCTTGACTTAAACTTTGTCTAGACTGTAGGATTTCTTGCTGTAATTGTTATTTCGATTAGTTGCGCTGCATATTTACTTTGGGACTACAGAACGGTGTTCCGGGAGATCCCCCTGTACTGCATTTTTACTTTGGGACTACAGAACAGTATTCTCGGAGATCCCCCTATTTTGCATATTTATTTTGGGACTATAGAACGATATTCTAGGAGATCCCCCTGCACATTTACGTTTGGGACTATGAGACGGTATTTCGGGAGATCCCTTGTTGTTATCACTATGTTCTGAGCTGTTGTCTTTCATTGATTCTATTCCTGTTAGATTTCTGCATTTATTTTACTGCGATATTTCATCTGTCTTGTTTCACTATATTTATACCAGTAGGGCTCCGACCTGATCTTGTCACTACTCGACCGAGGTTAGGCTTGGTGCTTACTGGGTAACGTTATGGTGTACTCACGCCCTTTCCTGCACATATTTTTCGTATGCAGATCCAGGTTCATCTTACCAGCCCCATCACTAGTTGTTGTCGCTGCTGCTTATTGGAGATTTCAAGGTATATCTGCTCACGCTCGCAGATCCTCGGAGTCCACCTCTATCCCCCTATTTTATTTTTTTCCTCTTTCTGTAGAAATGATGTATAGAACAGTTAAGAATTCTTAGTAGCTTGTGACTTGCGGGTTTTCGGGTTTTCGGGTTTTGGGAAAATGTTTTTTTTTCCGTACTTTTTAGAGGTGATAATTGTATATGCCGAGTGGCATTCAGTTGCTTATTAGATATTGTTACTGTTAGTAGTTAATGTTCGTGCTTTTGTTTCATTTCTGCAAAAGTGTTAGGCTTACCTAGTCATAGAGACTAGGTGCCGTCACGACGGTTCACGGAGGGAGAAATTGGGTCATGACAATAAGTCATCAATCCTCAGCAATAGATACTTATTCTAGATAACGACCTTGTTCAAGTGCCGATAATCTATGCACATCCTCATCGATCCGTCCTTTTTCTTCACAAACAACACTAGTGCACCCCAAGGTGAGTCACTAGGTCTAATAAATCCATTGTCAAGAAAATCTTGCGACTGCTCCTTTAATTCTTTCATCTCAATTGGAGCCATATGGCACGTTGGGATAGAAAGAGGTTGAATGCCCAGAACCAAGTCAATACTAAAGTAGATATCTCTATCGGGTGGCATACCCGACAAGTCTGTAGGAAACGGCTATGGGAACTTACTCACCACCAGAACTAAATCTATTGAAGGAACCTCCGCACTAGAATCATAGATATAAGCCAAATACGCAAAAACATTCCTTCTCGACCATACGTCGAGCCTTCACATATGAAATGACCTAGGCAAACCCGGAATGGCTAACATCACGGTATTGGTGTTACATCCCATGTTTTCATATGTGAGAGTGCATCGTAAGTCAATTGATGTAAGCTCAGAAATGAGATCATCTTTGAAAGTACATAAAGTAAGTTAATCATGTTACCTTGGAGATTACAAATATTAACGATCATGAAATGCAAGTACCAAGAGGGTTGGAGGATTAGAATCTAAATGAATCGAGGAAAATAAGTTTCGTCGAAAGTCGACGAGTTAGGTATGTTATAACACATACTTTTGGGGTGAGTCTAGGGTGCTAAAAATGAGAAAGAGGTTATGTTAAGAGTTATTTTAGTCTTATGACAGTCGTGTGGTATGTTTTGAAGTCAAGCGAGTTGTGGAACAAAAGTTGGCAACGATCACCACAAGTTACATTCATAAATATGCTGAAAATTAGGTCAAATGTAGCTGAGCATTTCTTCTAATGTACTAAGAATTACGGGATGATCTACCTACGAAATTGAATAATCTACGAGTCTATTTCCCAGTTGATTAAACCTTTCATTGATACAATATTGGAGTAGACAGATATTGATGTTTTCGCGAGACGGCACATACTGGTAGGTGACAAGTAGGTGCATCACCTATTTGCCAAAAGGAGAGGCTTCGACTAAAAGATCCTAAAGTCGGCCAAGAGGGGACTTTTAAGGTCATATTAACTCATTTCTTTCACTCATTTCTCATACCAACAAAACCAGATTGGGTGATACGGTGTGATTCTAATGCCGAAAATCCCGGACAGCTTGCTAGTTTCTCTTTCTCCTTCTTGTAGCTGCGTTGGGGGACTAACTTTGGATGAAAAAGGACTAGGTTTTGTGGGTTCTACTCAGTCCAAGGTAGATTTATGCTTCTCCTTCCATTATCTATGCTTACACGAGTTGTAAGTCGATCGTAAAGACTAGACCTAGTGAGTTTCGAAAGAGTGGTATGCTATTTGTTATTGCGTGACTGTTGGCGGGTTGTGAACTTATTTTTAAGTTGAATTCATGGCTGTTTCATAGGATAAAAGGCTTAATTATGTATTGTTTTTTATGTTGCTCGATTTGAAAGAAAGACAAGTCGAAATGTGTTTTAGTAATCTGAAAAATCAGTTTTGAGTTACTGAACTTGTGAGACTGTTTTGTGGGCTGTTTCGTGTTGCTGTTAGGTTGTCTCTTTTTCTATTGTTTTTATGGAGCTTGGGAGGAGAAAGGGTGTGTAGAAACGCCACATAATGTCATGGTGTCTGGTCGTTCGTCGTTACCTTTTCGGGTTGTTTGATACTACTAGGGTTGTCGTTTTGTGTATGAACTGATTAGGGTGTGTGGGCTATTTTGTGGTATTTCGTAATGGATATTAGGTTGGAAAATGATGCATACATATTGTCATTGTTTTGTCCTTGTTGTTGTTGGTGTTATGTCGAATCGTGAGGAAGTACAGATTATAGGGGAGATGTTGCCCATTTTATTATAAAATAAGCTTGTCGTTTGTTGTGCGATTGTTGTACCTTCTATAACTTGATGATAGTATTATTATCGTTGTTGTAGATTATGGTTCAATGAGACGAGTTTAACGTGGTTATTGGACATATTGTGATAAGGTATATTAATGCTAAACCTTTCTTTCATTTTGGCATGATCTCGTAACTACATATTTTTTATAACGAGACATAAAGAGAAGTTCATATTCTTGAATTTATGTACATTATCCTAGTCTCATAAGTTATCATGTTCTCCCTTATCAAGGGACTTTATATTCAGTTAATTATTTTCTTCTTCTAGTCAAGAGAGTAGAGGATATATATATATATATATATATATATATATATATATATATATATATATATATACAGTATTACAGTATTTTCACCACCATCGAGCTATAATCGGTGGGCATGCCCTTATTGGGCAACCTCTGATCAGATGGTAAGTTATAAACCGAGCCTACTATTGGCGAGCGCCTATGAGCGAGCCTAGAATGGCTGAGATACGGATCCTAGATTGTCGAGCGCCTATGAATGAGCCTACTATGGCAGAGAAGTTACATGTTCCAGGCCTTATAGGGCCGGACATCTATTTTACTTACTATATTGAGAGAGTTGAGTCAGTATCAGCATGTAAGTATATCTCCAAATCATCTTTGAGTCCTAGTTACTTTCAGTTATTATAATATCAGTTTAGTTTCATCTTTCAGTTATTCTACTGCCTTACATACGACTACGTACATTATTTCGTACTAACGTCCCATTCACGAGGACGATGCATTTCATGCATGCATGTCTTGATAGACAACCAGATATACCTTCGCAGTAGACATAGTCAAACATCAGCTAGGTTGGTATGCTCCACTTCCTCAAAGTGACCAGGTCTAGACCTTGGAGTCCATTTTAATTCAACTATCTCAAGAGGCTTGTAGAGGAGTCCTGTGTAGTTTGTATATATCAAAAGATGTTCATGGCGGCCTCGTCACACACACACACACACACACACACACACACACACACACACACACACACATATATATATATATATATATATATATATATATATATATATATATATATATATATATATATATATATATATATATATATATATAGCTTTTGGGTATGTTTACCCCTCAGATGAGAGAGACGATATTTTCAGATAATTCAGAATATGGCCTCATCGGCCTAGGTTGAGGGTTACCCCTCCAGCGTTCACAATTACAGAGTGGTACACTCAGGCCGAGTATGGCATCGAGTTCCGGCCATGCCTCTTCAGGCTTGGGGTGTGAAAAACTTGGTATCAGAGTCGTTCTGTCCTAGCGAGTCTACAAGCCGTGTCTAGTATAGCCTTGTTTATAGATGTATTGTGCACCACATTATATAAACAGGAAGCTAAAAGGCATTTAGGAGTTAGTTACCCTTCTTTCAAGTCCAAATCGTGCTATAAAGTTGAGTCGTAAGAGTTTGAGCCAGGACTTATTTTTGCTATTCATATAGAGATACTTGCAATTAGATAAAATATAGCTAGCTAGAGGGCTAATACAACAGCAGGTAAGGGCACTAGTAGAGAGAGAATTCTTGACAATGTGGCACAATTTGAGGCCCTTATCAGATCGTACATACCAGAAGTGCGAATTTCCATCTTAAGACCCTAATACGTGAATATCTAACATACACTTTGAATAGAAGGCCATAGGAGTATCATAAGGTAAAAACATAAGTATTAACAAGTAAAAGAAGCAAGGTGAAGAAGGGTACAAGGTACCCAGTTAGTGAGGATTATCTGTATCTACAATTCAGGCAGAGAAATATGGAGAAAAAAGGAGAGAAGAGTCACATAAGCACACATACAAGGAAAACATCGTACAGGTTGCATGACAGAAGGTATCAACAGTTACAAAATTAGAAGATTTCCGACCACAGGTCGGGGTGTGAGAAAGAGGCCTAAAGGGGGGAATACCCTGGCTTTTAGATTTATTCACAGAACAGTTGCCTAGATGGATAGGACAGTATTAATGTATTCATAAGCGATATAAGTTATGACATTGATAAACGCAAAAATCAACATTCGAGGATGAATGTTCTAAAGGAGGAAATAATGTTACACCCCATATTTTCGTACGTGAGAGTACGTCGTAAGTCAATTGATGTAAGCTCAGAAATGAGATCATCTTTGAAAGTACATAAAGTAAGTTAAATCATGTTACCTCGAAGATTAAAAATATTTATGATCATGAAATGTAAGTACCAAGAGGGTTGAAAGGTTAGAATCTAAACGAATCGAGGAAAATAATTTTCATCGAAAGTCGACGAGTTGGGAATGTTATAACATATACTTTTGGGGTGAGACAAGGGTGATCAAAATGATAAGGAGGTTATGTTAAGAGTTATTTTAGTCTTATGACAGTCCTGTGGTATGTTTTAATATCAAGCGATTTGTGGAACAAAAGTTAGCAAAGATCATCACAAGTTACATTCATAAATATGCTGAAAATTAGGTCAAATGTAGCTGAGCATTTCTCCCAATGTACTTTGAATTACGGGATGATCTAGCTATAAAATTGAAGATCTACAAGTCTAGTTTCCAACGTATTAAACCTTTCATTGATATAACATATTAGTAGAGAGACATTCGTATTTTTGCGAGACAGTGCAGACTGGTAGGTGACAACTAGGTGTATCACCTACTTGCCAAAAGGAGAGGCTTCAATTACAAGCTCCTAAATTCGGTCAAGAGGGAACTTTTAAGGACTTATTAACTAATTTCTGTAACTCATTTCTTAGACCAACAAAACCAGATTGAACCCCTGCAAGTCCTCCCTAAAAATCCCACACAACCCCAAGGTAATTTCGGGTGATACGGTGTTATTCTAGTGCCGAAAACTCCGGACCGCTTGCTAGTTTCTCTTTCTTCTTTTTATAACTGCATTGGGGGACTGATTTTGGATAAAGAAGGACTTGGTTTCGTGGGTTCTACTCAGTGAAAGGTAAATTTATGCTTCTCTTTCCATTATCTATGCTTCTATGAGTTGTAAGTCGATCGTAAAGACTAGACCTAGCGAGTTTTGAAAGAGTATTATGTTGTTTGTTGTTGCATGCCTGTTGGTTGGTTGTGAACTTATTTTTAAGTTGCATTTATGGCTGGTTCAGAGTATAAGAGGATTAATCATGTATTGTTGGTTGTGTTTCTTGATTTGAAAGAAAAGACAAGTCAAAACGTATTTTAGTAAACTGCAAAATCGGTTTTTAGTTGCTGAACTTGTGGGACTATCTTGTGGGCTGTTTCTTGTTGCTGTTGGGTTGTATATTTTGCTATTATTTTTATGGAGTTTTAGAGGAGAAAGGGTGTGGATAAACACCACATATAATTTTGGGTTGTTTGACACTACGGTTGTCGTTTTGTGTATGAACTAATTAGGGTGTGTGGGCTGTTTTGTGGTATTTTGTGACGGATATAAGGTTGGAAAATGATGCATACATGTAGTTATTGTTGTGTTCTTGTTGTTGTTGATGTTATGTCGAATTGGGAGGAAGTAATGACTATAGGGGAGATGCTGCCCGTTTTATTAAAAAATTAGCTTGTCATTTCGTTGTTCGATAGTCGTACCTTCCATAATATGAAGATAGTATTGTTATCGTTGTTGTAGATTAAGGTGCAACGAGACGAGTTTAACATGGTTATTGGACAGATTGTGATAAGGTATGTTAAGGCTAAACCTTTCAATCATTTTGGCATGATCTCGTAACTACATGTGTTTGATAACGAGACATAAAGAAAAGTTCATATTCCTCAATTTATATACATTATCATAGTCTCATAAGTTATTATATTCTCCCTTATCGGGGCTTTATATTCAGTTAAGTATTTTTTTCTTCCAGTCAAAAGAGCAGAGGGTTTATATATATAATAGGTGGGCAGGCCCCTATTGGGCAGTATTACAATATTTTTACCACGATCGCGCTATAATTGGTTGGCAGGCCCCTATTGGGCAACCTCAGATCGGATAGTAAGTTATATACCGAGCCTACTGTGGCCGATCGCCTATGATAGAGCCCAGAATGGCTGAGATACAGAACCTAGTATGCCCGAGTGCATATGATCGCGCCTACTATGACATAGCAGTTACATGTTCCGAGCCTTATAGGGCCCAAAATCTATTTTACTTACTATATAGAGAGAGTTGAGTTAATATCGGCAGGTAAGTGTATCTCCAAATCATATTTGACTCCCTGTTACTTTCAGTTATTATTTTATCAGTTTAGTTTCAGCTTTCAGTTATTCTATTGCCTTACATACTCGGTACATTATTTTGTACTGACGTCCCATTCTTGGGGATGCTACATTTCATGCCTGTAGGTCCTGATAGATAGCTGGATAGACCTTTCCGGTAGACAGAGTCGAACATCAACTTAGTTGGTAAGCTCCTCTTCCTCAGAGTTACCAGGTCTAGACCTTGGAGACTATTTTATATATGCAGGTTTGATGGGTAGGTAGATGCCCGGTCCTGATCGTGATAGAGTTCAGCTATCTCTAGAGGCTTGTAGACGAGTCCTGTATAGTTTGTATATTAGAAGATGTTCATGGCGGCATGCTCTCAGATGAGAGAGACGATATTTTCAGATGATTCAGAATATGGCCTCAACGGCCTAAGTTAAGGGTTACCCCTTAAGAGTTCATAGTTACAGAATGGTACGCTCGGGCCGAGTATGGCATCGGGTGCTGGCTATGCCTCTTCAGGCTTGGGGCGTGGAAATTGGCATGATAATCCTAACTAATGTGATACGAGGATAGCCAATCCATACCAAGAATATCCTCAAAATCCACCATATCTAACAACAAAAGGTCAACTATGGTATTGTAGCCCCCAATAGTGATCACACAAGAGCGATAGACATGGTCCACAACAATAGAATCCCTAACGGTTGTAGACATATAGATAAGTAGAACCTGGATCAAATAAAATTGATGCATCTCTATAGCAAACCGAAACAATACCTGTGACGACTATATCACACGACTTCGTCTCAGGTCTAGTAGGAAATGCATATAAATGGGGCTGAGCCCCACCAATTTGACCTCTACCTCTTTGACGGGCTCTCACTAAATTGCCTCCACTTCTAGCTGTCTGACCTCCACCTCAGCCTGCCTGACCCCTGCCTCTACCTGGCTGAGCGGGTGGTAGAGCAACCAGTGTCAGAACCATGGAATGAGTACCCTACTATGGTCTATTGCTCCCGTATATAGGACAATACCTCCTGACATAGCCTGCATCTCAGTACTCAAAGACGTAGCTACTGATTCTGAGACGGTCCCTAAATACCCGAATGACCACCGTAGTAACTTTGTAGTGGTGGTGCACTAATAGGAGCTGAAGGTGCACAGAATAATGGCTGCTCTGAACTATACCCATACGCACCATGACCACCTGAAGGAACATGAGACACCTGGATTGCTGTCTGAACTGGCCTTATAGGATGACCACTACCAAGTGACCCCTGCCTCTAGACGAGGCACCACTGAAACCACTGAAATAACAAGGCGCCTTTTCAGATGTCGCCTCTCTACCCTAGCCACGAATCATCTCGATCTTCCTAACAATATAAATAAATCGAGTAAAAGAGATATCATCCTCAGTCTCTCTGGACATCTGTAGACTGATGCCGTAAGTAAGGCTATCTATAAACCATTGTACCCTCTCCCTCTCAGTAGGGATCAAGATATTTTCATGGCGTGATAAGTCCATGAATCTGGTCTCATACTGCGTAACGGTCATGCTACCCACTGAAGATGCTCAAACTGACTACAGAAGTCCTTTCTTTGAGTGAAGGGGATGAACTTCTCTAAGAACAACTACGAGTACTAAGCCCAAGTGAGGAGACGGGAACCTACTGGCCTGCCCTGAACATACACCTGGCACCACCTCTTGGCAGAAGCAGTTATCTAACAATATGAAATCAACTCCACTGGTGTCCACTATACACCACTATACCTATGTTTCATAATATCTCATGGCAACGGTATAAGAAATCCTAGGGGTCCTCTGAAGGCGAATCACTAAAACGAGGGGGAAACAACTTGGGGAACTCGTCCAACCTCTACATCCCCTCAACTGACATCGCGGGCCTCTCCTTGAGCTGTGTAGCAATAAAAGCAGAGCTACCCCAACTAGTAGAACTGCTGGGGTCTGATACTCATGAGCCATCTGCTTTGTAATGTGGGTGGCGGGCGTTTGGGCTCCTCCCCCAGCTTTAGAGACGGTTGGGGCCATTGGGAACACAACGGCCTAGGCTACACTCTCCACAAGGCCCACTAGGCAGACTAGGGCATCCTGAAGCACTGAGGTAGCAATGAACCCCTCTGGGACCTGAGCTGGTCCAAATGGCGCAATCGGAACAGGGATCTCCTCATTCCGCTCGATAAGAGGTTTGAAAACAGGTGTTGCTGCGCGTGCTATAGATTGAGCTCTACCTCTGCCTCTGGCTCTACCTCAGCCCTGACCCCTACCCTAGGTAGTAGCTGCATCCCGGGGCTTTGGCTCCTGAATTGCGGTGGATGCATTACGTATCCTCACCATCTACGAGAGATTCATAGATGAATGATTCAAACTCAGCGGTAAAACAAAGTCATACGATAGAGAAAGAAAGAAAAAAAAACTTTCCCAAAGCCTTATAGCCTCTAGAACATAAGTACAGATGTCTCCGTACCGATCCTCAAGACTCCACCAAGCTTGCTCATGACTCGTGAGACCTAGTCAATCTAGTGCTTTGATACCAACCTGTCAAGACCCTAAATTCCCTACCATAGGGTCGTGATGGCACCTAACATACGCGTGTTAGGAAAGCCAATATTAGCTGTACAGTTTACCAATTTAAAAGAAAAATAATAATAATTAAACACTTAAATACTCTGAAGTACATAAAATAAATCAATAAATAATGCTATCTAAGTTAATCCCAGAAATCCGGAGTCACAAGTACATAAGCAACTAGAATACTACAAATAAAAGTCTAAAATGAAATACAAATGTCCGAAAAGATATAAATATTAAACAAGAGAATAAGGGGACTTCAGGGATTGCGAACGTTGTGCAGCTCTACCTCAAGTCTCCTAGTTTGATCAAGTCTGAGCAATCTCCACTATGCGCTACTAGGACCAATATCGGGATATGCACAAGAAGTGCAGAAGTATATTATAAGTACAACCGACCCCGTGCATTCCGTAAATGCTGAGCCTAACCTCGACAAAATAGTGACGAGGCTATGACAAGATACTCACTATAAACCTCTACGAATAATAAAAAGAAGACAATAGAAATATAGAAAAATGGGTAAATTCTTAAAAATGGGACCCGAAGGTCAACTAATAACGGGCCCAGAATAACATTATCTCATAATCTTATATCATAGTATAGAGAATAGAACACTACAGCCATAAACGGTTAGATTACATCATTTCATGTTGCGGTGCGCAACCCGATTGTATTACCAAAGCAACATCTGTTATGGCGAGTAACCTGATCCAAATATCATTTTAATATCTGTTGCGGCGAGCAACCCGACTCCATTATCATTTCATTTCTATTATGTTGAGGTGCACAACCCATTCCCAATATCATCTCATTTCCACTTTGTTGCTGCGCGCAACTTGTTCCCAATATCATTTCATCAATAGTAACACCATAAAAATACATGAATTCCATAATCACAACCAAAAAGGGAACTATAGCATATAAATCACCAAGGAAATATGAGTACAAACAGAGGACGACCAACAACTCAAGTTCATAAACTATCCCCACATCGTAAGCCACCACGAACCTCGACAAGTCATTAATGCAAGAATAGCCAACGGCTCACACAATCAAATATAACATAATAAAGTTTAACAAGTAACAACTAAAGGCAAGTAAGGGCATGAAACCGTAAAGACGTTCATCTAACACAAGTTAGAGCATCTAGCAGTTAAAAGCAAATAATATTCAAGGAAGGAATAAATGAAAACACGTGACAATTAATGACGATAACCAGCCAAGGCTTAAATAACAAGTAAGAACATATAACAATTAAAGCATGTAAAAGATATAACATGGAATAAATGATAGCATGTTGATAAATAACCCACCTCGTATGTTTGAACCCATGACAGCGCATATACATTCGTCACCTTGCATATACTCCTTTCCCAAACATAATTAACGTAGAAAATAGACCAAACAAGTAATTGTTTACTCAAGTAAAAGTTAACCACGATACTTGCCTCATTTCGGAATCAAATCAACAATCAACCACGACTTTTCCATTAGAACAAGCCTCCAATTTCTACCTTGAAATTCCAAAACAAGCTTTAGAAGCTAACCACGAATGAAAAAGGTTCAATCTTTAAGTAAATTGGAAAAGTCAAGAAAAGTCAATCCCGGTCCCACGTGGTCATAATTCGAGATTCGAACCAAATCCTGATTACTCATTCACCCCTGAGCCCGGCAATCTGATATGTTTCTAAATCCAACCTCAATTCGAGGTCTAAATCTTAATTTTATAAAATTCCTAAATTCTATCCAAAACCCCTAATTTCTACATTGAAATTCCTAGATTCTACCAAAATCTCGATTACCCATTCACCCCTGAGCCCGGTAATGTGATTTATTTCTAAATATAACCTCAATTCGAAGGCTAAATCTTAATTTTACAAAATTCCTAAATTCTATCCAAAACCACTAGTTTCTACCTTGAAATTCAGAGATACGATGAAGAAATTCATGGAAAAGTGATTGAAATTGATTCAAAACTAGTTAAAGTTGCTTACCAAATGAGTTTGGGAAAATATCATCTTCAAAAATCGCCTCTTGAGAGTTTAGGGTTGAAAAATGGTGTAAAATAAGCGAAGTCTCAATTTTCCCAACTTTTACCCAGCTACAGGTATCGCAATTGGGAACTCTTGTTCGCATTTGCGATGTCCGCAAATGCGAAAAATTGATTGCATTTGCGATAAGTGCCTGAGCCTAAGATATATCCCTAATGCGTAAAAGCCTTTGCATTTGCGAAGGTTCCTTCCTCCTCATTTGTGAACTAAGCTAAGCTGCCCCAAACTGCCCAGTGTCAAAAATGCGACATACCGGTCTCAATCGTAATGACCCAGCCCTTCACAAATGCAGCTCCAACTTTACAAATGCGCAGTTCCCCAATCCTAGCCTCCTTCGCAAATGCGATATATTGACCGCAAAAGTGATGTTTGCAAATGCTAGTTGGATATCACAAATTCAAGCAGTCTCACACCAGCAACAATTGATAGTCATTTATACCAAAACACTCCAAAACTCACCTGAAACTCACCTGAGCCCCTCGAGTTCCAATACGAACATTCACACAAGTGTAATGACATTATATAAACTCGTTGGCTCGCTCAAATCATCAAAACAACTTTAGATATCAAGAATCTGTCATCAAAATCTACCACAAACGTTGTCTGTGGTCCACTCAAACCTCATTTCTAGTAAAAAAATCAAATTTTCATTGAATTTTCACACATAACATATCCTAATATCGACATTGACTACGTAAAAGACATAACTAATGAAATTAAGCTATGAGAGATCTCAGAACATAGAAAAAGTAGCTAGTATTGAAAATGACCTATCGGGTCGTCACAATTAAGCTTTAAAATAGAATGAAATAGTCTCAATAGCGGAATAACATAAATTTCTGAAGTCAATAGAAATAGTACAACTGAAAACCATCCCAGGATCTGGTTTCATCGAGTGCTTGAGCTCTACAGAATTTAAAAAATTGAGTTAGAACCAAAATATAGTACTGCTTGAATGGTTAAACAATAATAGCATGAACTAAGAGAAAATGGACTCCAAGGCATGCAAACGGACAACAACTACCTCGAAATCTCAATCAAGTATAGATGCCACACTCTAGCAATCACCTCTCTCAGCAACACCTAGATCTGCACATAAAGTGCGGAGTGTAGTATGAGTACCACCGACCTTATGTACATAACAAGTAACAAGCCTAACCTCAGGCTTAAAGCAATGACAAGCTTGGCAAGGTCCAATGCTCATTATCAATAGACAGCAACACAAATAATAACATAATAATGGCAAAATAAAAAGTAGTTCAAGTAAACTCAAGTATAACTTTATCACAATAAGAGGAGCAATAAGCATGATTTTCAAATATATCAAGCAATGCATCAATTATACCACATAAATAATCTAAACATGGATTATCAAATTAGACAACGATTTCCAAGCCTTACATATTCACTAGAGACATCAAGTACCAGATAGCATGAGAAAGATACAACCTTATGCCTAGCATGACAAGTTTACATGCCAAATCCAACAATATCTCAGTTTAATTATCAAGTATACCAAATCTCATCATATGTATAGTTCATGGCACAAGTACCCCTCAAACATCAAACATACACATACACACTCGGCACTGTATGGGCGCCTGACATAAGTTCCTCACCAATCATTGTTTCATTTGAAATCTTTTTACAAAAAGTTATGGCCGTTATACTATAGGCTGTCAGGGAAGAGTTGGTAAGTGTTAATGGAATTTGTTCATCACGATCATAGGGACATGGCTGCGATCGCGTAGGGTAAAATAAGTTGTGCTTGAGATCTTTGGAATCGTGATCGTGAAGTTGGTGACCGCAATCGCGAAGAAGGACCACTGACAATGCATTAAAACATCAAATTTTGGCATTTTGAGTTCATTTTCTTTACTTTTTGAGTTCTTGGAGCACAAGTAAGCCGATTTTGGAGGAGATAAATACCCAAATCATGAGGGTGAGTAATTATATATTTGTTTTGATAATATATTTTATTTTTTCATGGATTATTGCACCTAAATTAAGGATTTGAAGAGAAGAAATTGGAAGTTTTTGTTTAAACTTTTCTAAAGTGAATTATTGAGTTTTGAACATTGATTCGTAGTCAGATTTGAGTAAAATTAGGATGGTTGGAGTCGTAGTTGAATGGGTTATCGAAATATGTGAGTTTTGTTGGGTTTCGAGATGCGGGCTTGGGTTTACGTTTTGGTTAACTTTGAGTATTTGATTAAATATTCAGCTTTTTTCGTTTCGGTTGTTTCCCTTGGAATTATTTGATGATTTTGAGTTGCTTTTGGCTTGTTTCGAGCCGTTCGAAGGCCGATTCGCACGGGATAGAATTTCTAGATTATTATTTGGCTTGCTCGGCATTTGATTTGGCTGTTTTAGGTAAGTATCTTGTCTAAACTTGTTTAGGCTCTAGTCGCCTGAGTTATTTGTTATTGCCACGTACTATGGGTGTGAAAATGTGTGGGGTTTGAGCCCATGTGCGAGCACTAAGGTATATTTCCATGCTCGGGGTAGTGCTCGGGTTATGACATGATTGAATCGATTTTTAAGCTTTATGCTGTGATGTTTCTTGCATTTGTAACTCTGTTGTGAACTATTTGAGCCATGTTTGAGGTTACATAGAGGTTAATCTCCTAATTGAACCTGATAATCACTACTTTCGTGATGTAATTGTCTAATTTGAGCTATGACAGCATACTTTGCACATGGATACACCTTAGAATGTCACTTATTCCAGTACAGGAGTATGAAACTTAATGTTCATTTATCTTGTACATGTATTATGGATTGGGCTGGTAGCCCGTGACCATGCCGTGCGGTGTGTGATATTAAGCCAGTGAACATGCCCGGCAGATTGTGATACTAATACATGTGACCACACTAGGCAGATTGTGATATTGGCATGTGAGTTGTTCGTACAACACGTGCGTTGTCTGTGCGGTTGATATTATTAGCACGTGAGTTGTCCGTACAGCACGTGAGTTTTTAGTGCGGATCTAGATATTGATATTATTGGCAAGTGAGTTGTCCGTGCAGTACGTGAGTTATCCATGCAGTTGATATTAATAGCACGTGAGTTATCCGTGAAACGTGTGGATATGGATCCATACCCCTAGGGTCACCCTCTCACATTACTATCTTGATGGTGTACATGCGAATTATGAGAAACCGATGATTTTCTAGTTGATGTGAGCTCTAGCGAGCTGGTTAATTGTTTGGTTTGATTACTGATATTCTCCTGTGGGTCTGAGAGGCGTGAGATTATTTCTATTTGGATCGAGTTGTGCACTGCAACAGATTGATATTTGGTGTTGAGCGCCCAGTATTAGCTATTCATCGGTGGCTTATGATTCCATGGATGAGATGCGAGATGTGTTTTTTATGTTTTGGTGATAGACCAATCTACTGGACTTGATGTCGGGTTTTGACCGCAGCTTGGGCTTAGTGGTTTCAGTTGTGCGAGTATGTTCTTTTGGACTTCCATGTCCGGTAGTGTCTATAGAAATGGAACTGGTGGCTCAGTAAGTGGTTGGATGGCTATATGATGAGTATGATATGACTGCGAGGTGTGTTTACATGGTATGGAAGTGACGAAAACAAGATTTCTTGGGATGTGAAAAGGACTATTTGATGCTTGATTTGTGTCTTGACGTGCTGTATAACATTTAGTTATGAGCGCGTTAGGGGATATTTTATGTTGTTCATTTGTGTGATGAGGCAGATTCTTATATCTTGTTGAAGAGTTCAATATTGGGAAGATTTAGTGATTGCATAGTGGTTGTGGGCATGAAATGTGGGTTAAAGATATTGCAATTTGAGTTTGGATCGCTTGAGGAAGTTGGCTTGACTGTCACGAGGATGAATATGAGTGTTGCAAATGATTTGATGCCTTTTTATGATTAGTGCTACATGCGTTCATGAAGTGTGTGTTCTTGGAAATTATGGAGTAAGGGTATTGTGGGATATCATATGTTATGTTCTATGGCTTTGAGCAAAGCGGCGGAGCTTGCTATCGATGATCTGATTGCCTGGTCATGTGTAGTTTTGGTCTAAGGTCTACCTGTGGATTGGTTATGACTTGAAGAGGTTGGTTTTGAGGGTGAGTTGAGCAAGGAAATTTTTGGATGTATGATATATTACACTCTAAGGATATATGGAAATCTTGGAAATGTAATGTGCTATGAAAAAGGGAGTCACTTGGTTGCGTTATGGTGGGGTTACTTCTTTGGATGTTGGGGTTCTAATGAGCACAAATGGTTCGGCTCGTTTGAGCGGTGTAATTGAGATTAGAGCAGACTGGATGACTTTAGAGATGGTTCTAATGGATCCAAGATTCATATGTGGTATTTGAAGAATTTATGGATTTGTAAATGGCAAAAATCTAAGACTTGCATTGGATAGTGTTGGGACTCGCGGTATTTCTATATCAATATGAATTTTACATTCAGTATCAGAGAGGTTAAGGAAACAACTTCAGATTCACATAAGGTCTTTTCAGAGTGGGTATCTCAGATGCGGTATTTTGGGTTCTTATGAGGGAATACAATAGTTTATGGGGTTTAGGGGCAATGTGGTTTCATGGTAGGATCTCTTGTGGTGGGATTTGGTTAAGGATCGTGGTGTACTGGCAAGAGGAAATGTCAACTTGATGGTAATACAGAAGGAACTCGAAGAAATACGATAACTTGGTAGTAGGTTGGATCAATATGGTAATTGATATGATCGGTACTTTTGGGTCATATGATGTGGTGAGGCTTTGCTGGTGTTTTGTGGTAATACTCTTGGGTTTGGTGACCTGCGTGACTTGGTTGAGTTAGAGGGATTCAGTTCTGATTGCTTGTTTATGTGCATATGGGTTTCGTAGAATTCTTGACGGTGTCGACCTCAACTTGAGATGATTATTTTCTACAGGTATGTGGGGTATGTTGCGTGTTGTGATTTTTTTTGCTAATGGAGTATAGTGGTAGGTTTCTGGCTGATGGAATATGTATCCTGCTAGTGCTTCATAGTTGTTAATGAGATTCTCATACTTTTCATATCATGGCATGATAGATGCGGTGGGACGTGTTGGATTGAGGTTTGCATGTACAAGGTTGCGGTTCAATTTTATAGGGAAAGTCATGAAATTTAGATTGCATGGACGGTCTTAGAGGTTTAGATGAATGCTAGTACTACTTGGTATTACCTGAGAAGAGTGCACGTTTCAGAAGTCGCACTGTGTTTTGAGTTACAGATGCTTTAGTGGTATTATAGTACTCGCATGGTTGATCGACTGCTGATATTCAGATTTTTCTATTTGGCACAGAAGAATTATAGAAGTATTTCTCGTGTGATGATTGTGTAAGAGAGATGTGTTATTCATTCGAGTGCTAGAGTTAGGATCAGATATGGTGATTCATGTATTCTAGGGATTTGAAGACTGGGACTTCTCAGAGGCTGATTGTTCCTTGGTTGTGTCTTGTGAAGGTATGGTCAAAGTTAGACAGCTAATTATATGTGTTATGGTTAGGTTATTGTGGACTTTTGGAGGGTTATTTATTTATTTGTGGATCATTGAAGTTGATTTGAGGGCCCATGGTAGGCCTAATGAGGATGTGTATCCTATACCGGGTCAAATTTGTTGACTCAACACTGCTATTATTGGGGGATGTGTCATTCAATTAGAGTTGAGCTTGCTCGTGTTCTAATATGTTCTATGTGTTACTCTTCTATGCTACAATGGGTTGTGATATGTTGGTTATTTGTTCACAAGATGCGTTTCTATTTGGGCCTTGTGGAGAAATTCGAACGAGATGGTTCCTGGGTGTGAATGGTTGATTGTGCCTTGGTTATGGTCTTTCCCATTTGAGGTATATTGTACTATCTGTTTCTCCATGGTTATAGTCACACACTTCCGGCGTTTGTTATTGATTTGCGTATGGTTGTTGATTTTGAGCATTATATCTCGAGGTATTTCATGTGGACTGATGTTTAGATTGGGTCACGCACTGCAGAGGAGTAATTCTGGGATATGATCCTTCATGTTAAAATAGTGTGTCTTGGTTCTACTATGTGTGATTGGTTCATAGCATTGCGCTTGTGGTGGTACATTATGAGCTCGCAAGACGGTTCTCTCATTTGTTTCACTTTACATTTTTGTGTACATTTGAGTTGTTTTTATTGGTGCACGGATTGCACGGTTTGTGGCTCTAGGTAGTATTAGTGTGGATGTGAGTAGAGCATCTTGTATTTTATGAGATTAGGTCATTGGACCAGGAGTGAGTGCTATCGAATTTGATTATGGTATGTTTGGAAGAATAATATCGGAAGTCAGCTTAGAATTTAGGCTATGGTTCTTGTTCGTCGAGAGATCTACATGACTTGTTGATCTGATGAGTTATTATGAGTTTCTGCACGTTTCTTTCATCATTGGTTATGTACAAAGGTTTAGAATAAGGTGTTATTCAATATGAGGTTTGTTACCGGTAGCAGGTTTGTTAATGGGCAACTGTTGTGGTCGGAAGTTACTAATATGGGTATCTGAGTTATGCGGTATATCATATGATTATATCTTGGGTTATTGTTATGGTTATGACTTGATACAGCTTGTTCAGGATTGCACATTATTTAATTGTGAGAATTGGGTCTTGTAATGGATTCCGGATCTTGGAGATTTGATTCTAAGGTTTATGGGTTAAGGTTGAAGGAAGGATCTTCAGTTATGTTATATTGTCAAGCTTACATGGATTAGGGTGACGTGGGATCACCCATGGGTATGTGCATGGTGATTTTATACAGTGGTATGATGGCTTTGTTATGGTTATGACTCTTGGCACGTTCGAGGACAAACGTATTTTTAACTAAGGGAGAATGTAACGACCCGACCAGTTATTTTGAGCATTTGCACTCAGTTTAGTGGTTTGAGGTCATGAGCAGCTTCGTATGATATATTATGACTTGTGTGTATCGTCAGTTTTGGTTTTGGGGTGATTCAGGATTGATTTGGAAGAATGATTCTCATCTTAGAAGCTTTAGGTTAGAAGAGTTGACCAAGTTTAACTTCTGTGTAGTTGACCCCAGTTAGAGTTTTGATGATTTCGTTAGATGCGGATGATAATTTTGGACTTGGGCGTATGCCCGAATTTGCATTTGGATGTTTCTAGAAGGTTTTGGCGCTAATTGGTTAAAGTTTGCAATTTGAAAGTTCGAAAAGTTCATACGTTTGAGCGAGAGTTGACTTTGATGATATCAGATTCAGATTGTTGTTCTGAGAGTTGGAATAGGATCGTTATGTCATTTGGAACTTGTGTACAAAATTTGAGGTCATTCCGAGTAGATTTGATATGATTCGACACGAATTTTGGAAGCTGAAAGTTCAAAAGTTCGTTAAGTTTTATTCGAGGTGCGATTATTGGTTTTGATGTGGTTATGTGTAATTTAAGTCATTGAGTAGGTCCGTATTATGTTTGGGACTTGTTGGTATGTTCGGACCGGGTTTTGAGGGGCTCAGGTGAGTTTCAAGGTGGTTTTGGTACCTTTTTAGGCACTTATCAACTGTTGTTTTTTAGCTACATGGGTGTACATGCATTTTGTGTCTAGTTTTCAGAAAAGCAAACCGTTTGTCTTTTGATGTTTTGTACAAAAACTTATAGTCGTTATACTACAGGCTGTCTGGGAAGAGTTGGGAAGGGTTAATGGAATTTGTTCATCGTGATCGCGGGGACATGGTCGCGATCGCGAAGGGTAAAAGATTTGTGCTGGATATTTTTGGAATCACGATTGCGACGTTGGTTACTGCAATCATGAAGAATTACCACTAAGAGTGCATTAAAACATAAAATTTTAGGATTTTGAGTTCATTTTCTTCACTTTTTGAGTTCTTGGAGCACAAGTAAGACGAGATTGGAGGAGCTAAACACCCAAATCTTGAGGATAAGTAATTTTACCTTTGTTTTGATTATATATATGTTTTTTTTACATGAATTATTACACCTAAATTAAGGATTTGAATAGAGGAAAATAGGGGTTTTCTTCTAAACTTTCCTAAAGTGATTCCAAGTCGGATTTGAGTTAAACTAATATGGTTTGACTCGTAGTTGAAAGGGTTATCGAAATTTTTGAGTTTGTTCGGGTTCTGAAATGCGGGTCTGGGTTAATTGTTTGGTTGACTTTGAGTATTAGGTTAAAGATTCAACCTTTTTCGTTTGGGTTGTTTCCCTTGTCATTATTTGATGATTTTTAGTTGCTTTTAGCTAGTTTCGAGTTGTTCGGATGTCAATTCACTCGGATTGGCATTTCTAAAGTATTGTTTGGCTGGCTCGGCATTTGATTTGGCTTGATTGAGGTTATATTGGGCATGTGACCACACCGGGTGGATTGTCATATCGGCACGTGAGTTGTCCGTACATCACGTGAGTTGTCTATGCAGATCTAGATATTGATATTATTGGCACGTGAGTTGTCCGTTCAACGTGTGGATATGGACCCACTCCCCTAGGGTCACCCTCCCATGTTTCTCTCTTGATGGTGTACACACGGATTGTGAATAACCGATGGGTTTCTGGTTGATGTGAGCTCTTGGATGGCTGGCCACTAGTTTGATTTGATTACTGAGATTCTAATCTGGGCCTGAGAGCTGTGAGGTGATTTCTATTTGGATCGGGTTGTGTGCTGCAATAGATTGATATTTGGTTATTGCATTTCATCTTTAATTGCAATTTCCTTGATAATCTACCTTATTTACTTGTATATCTTCCTTATATGCTGGCTTGTTGACTAAGCAGAACAGTTTGAAAAGAATTGTGAGCACCAAGATGGTTTTACATGTGATTTCCTGATTTGATATATACTAGAAGCTCCGCGTTTATTTACAACATTAAAGACTCATATCCAATTCTTTTAAGAAATCAAGACTCTTTCTCTCTCTTCGAGAATCAACAATAACTTTCGACTTTTTGGCCAACTTGCCGGAGCCAGCACTCACTGAGATGCCCAGGTAGGCATTCTTTCCCCTATTCTTTCTCTCTTCACTCTCTGCCTTCCATCCTCTTTTCTATCCCCCTTTTTTCTTTTTCCTTCCCTATTTTGTTTTCTCCCCCTCCTCTCTCTAAAACATAGCAGGGGTATCCATAGCCGGTGATGGTCACAACCGGCGTCCCCCTTCCCCTCCTTACCTGTTGCGCCGCCCTACCTGTCTCCCCACAACTCTTTCTCCTTTATTATTATTTTTTTCCTGGTATGTCAGCTCTCTATCTCTGCACTCGCCGATGACGTTTGGCGGTTTATGGCGGCATTATATTACTAGGTAACTTGTGGCACCGACAACATCCCCCTCCCCCAAACCTTAGTTTCGTAGTTGTTTTGCATTTTTCTGATCTTTGGCAGTGGTTTTTGGGAACAAGCGGGAGACCTATGTACTAGCAGAGCAGAGCATCCCATGTTGGACATAGCAAGGGCCTTTGAAAGTGAGCCGTCAAATCCGCATTTTTGGGTGTACGCTAGGACTAGATTCCAAGTTCTACTTTCAAGTGTTGGTATCTCCAGCATTCTTGCCCCTTTTTTTCCTTTATTTCTTGTGATTTATTTAATATATTGCCATATTAGTTCCCATTCGGCCTAGATATACTACTAGCATGCCTGTACCTGTAGCTTGTTTTCTTTAAGGATGGTCTGTTGCTTGTTTTTGCATTAGCAATTGCCTAAATTTACTGTAGATTCTAGGGGCTGTGGTCTATTATGGTAGATTAAAGTCATGTCCATGGATGTGGTAGGGGTGGGACAGGGGGCAGGGTGGGACAGGGGTAAAGGGGTTAAGGGGAATAAGAGAGTCTATATAAGTGGAATCTTCAAACAACCTCAAACCTCAAATTTGGATCAATACAATGTTCAAATAAATTTCCATATTTTAAGTCGGGTTTGGTGATACCCGGATCGTAAATAAATTTTGGAGAAGTACTTAGCACCTTGCAATTGGCCAAACAAATCATCTATCCTTGGCAGTGGGTACTTATTCTTGATTGGGATCTTGTTGAGCTGCAGATAGTTGACGCACATTTTCAGTGACCCATCCTTCTTCCTTACAAAGAGAACCGGTGCATCCCAAGGTGACACACTCGGCCGGATGAAACCCTTTTCTAACAAGTCCTTCAGCTGCTCCTTTAGTTCCTTTAATTCTTTCGGTGCCATTCTGTAGGGTGGAATAGATATAGTATGCGTGTCTGGCATCACATCAATCCCAAAATCAATCTCCCTATCTTGTAGGATCTCAGGGAGTTCATCCGGAAAGACTCCCGAAAATTCATTCACAACAGGCACGGACTCAAGTGTAGGTGCCTCAGCGTCGGTGTCCGTTACCCAGATCAAATGGTAGATACACCCCTTGTTAATCATCTTTGTGGCCTTAAGGTAAGAAATAAACCTACCCTTCGGCTCTACATCATCACCCTTCCACTCAATAACTGGCTCTTTTGGAAATTCGAACCTAACAGTCTTGGTTCAGCAATCAAGCTTGGCAAAACATGAATAAAGCTAGTCCATCCCCATTATTACATCAAAATCGACCATTCCCAATTCAATGAGATCAACCATGGTGTCCTGACCACGCAACGTGACAATACAATCCCTATAAACCTGCGCGGCCAAAATAGACTTACCAACCAAAGTAGATACAAAGAACGAGCCATGAAGTTGTTCCGATTATATACCAAATTCCATAGCAACATAAGGATAGACATATGACAAAGTGGAACCTGGATCAATAAGAGCATACACATCATAAGATTAGACAGTCAATATACCTGTGAAAACATCTGGAGAAGCCTCTTGAACTCTATGCTCCATAGCATAGAAACGGTCGAATCCTGGCGACCCCTCATAGCATAGAAACGGTCGAATCCTCCCGAACTCTATGCTCCACCCCTATCTGCACCACGCCCTGCGGGTGTTGGATTGCCTCGAGGTAGAAGAGGTGCTGCGGATGTAGTAGCTACAGAACTGGCTGGCTGTGATGCACCCCTGCCCATTCTCTGGTGGGACGAACGACAATCCCTCTCAATGTGACGCCTCAATCCGCATCCGTAGCATATGGGTAAGTCCATGTATCATATTCCTAGGTGCATATTTCCACACCTAGGGCATGGGGGCCTCCTCTACTACTGGAATCTACCACCATAATGACCTTGCTGGTAGGATCCCCTGTTGCCCTGACTAGGTCTGAAACTACTCCATTACTATTGCTGGCTCGGCCCTGATTACGGTGCACTAATCGAAGACTGAGCAAAGGACTGAGATGGCCATGATGACCCTCCCCTGAATGTTGACTTGCCACCACTAGAAGAACCACCCAAGTCGCCCGCAGACCTGGCCTTATTCCTACCCTCTCGTTCCATTCTGTTCCTCAATTTGGGAGTCTCTGTTGCTTGAGCGAATGCCATCATATTTCCATAGTTCATATCAGAATTCAAGGTTGTTGTAGCGGCCTCATTAATTACCAAGGGACTAAGGCCCTATAAAATTGGCGCACTCTAGCCTCCATAGTGGGCAACATAAAAATAGCATACTTAGACAGGTACGCAAATCTCATATGGTAATCCTGCACACTCAGGCTACCGTGCCTCAGGCTCTCAAATGTAGCAGCACGGGTTGCTATAGTCTCGGCAAGCAAAAAATGATCAATGAAGGAATCGACAAACTCTCTCCACCTCGTCGGAGGGCCCCCTTCTTCACGGGACTCCTCCCATAGTTCAAACCAAGAATATGCCACCTCTTTCAGGCAGTAAGAGGCCAATTCCACTACCTCCATCTCAATAGCACGCATAACTCGGAAATTTTTGTGTATCTCATCAGTAAAGTCATGTGGGTCCTCCTCTGGGTTAGTACCCGTGAATACTGGAGGATCTAACTAGAGAAACCTGTTCACCTTGGAACTAGTAGAATCTCCTGGCTGACTAGAAGAAGTGGGTGCAACATTTGATCTCTAGGCCTGGGATGCCACTATTTGAGCCAACATCTGTATGGCTCCACTAAGATCCCGATCAAAAATATTAGAATCGGAAGCTGGAGCTGAAGGTGGAACTGGTATATCAGTTGGAGGGACCGTTGCACCCTCAGTAGGTGTAAGGACAGGTGCGGTCTGATCAGTTGTAGTAGAATCAGGCAGTGTAGTAACTGGTGGAATATTCTCACTCCTGGGGTGCTCACTCGCATCATTAAATATAGAATCAACTGCCACTCCTGGGGTGACATTGGCTCTTTGGCCCATTCTTTCCTTCTTCTTAGGCACCATATACTGAAAGTTAGAGCAAAGCACGAGTTAAAGGAGGAATAATCTTACAATCAACTTTATCGCACGATCGATAGCATAAAAGAAAGTTATTATTCCTAAATGCCCAAAAATCATCCTAATTATAGATTTGGTCGACAACACACCAATAAGAAGGACTATACTAGACACGGCTCCGAGACATCCTAGGAAACATTATAACATTAGGCCATGATACCAAGTTTGTCATACCCCGAAACTGGCGCTTAACCGAGTGAACCTGGCTGAGCAAGCCTATTAGATTTCCTTCCACCCAAACTCATCCATGAATAAATAGGATACACATTTTTGTTAATTAGACAATAAGATGATCATGTCTGCAATACCAATTTCTTACCATAAGTTACTTTATTTTAAAGTCTCAAATTACAAACATTTTCATGGTCCGAAGTGGAATAAGTAATTCAAACACAACATAAATAGTTTGACTTCCCCAACACCAATATACAACCCACACCATGTCTACAGAGCCTCTATAGATACAGAAGAGTACTATGATAATGCCGACAACAAGGCCCCGGCTATACCTCAAACACAATACAGAAGGAACAAAAGATACATGACCCCAAAATGAAGTGGGGCTCACCAAGTCTGATGGGAAAAGGGTGTACCGCTATCACTGATCAGTGTCTCCTGCTGTGGAACCACCTGCATCCATTGAAGATGCAACGCCCCTGGCAAAAGGGACGTTAGTGTTACAACCAATATTTGTGTATGTTAGATCACACCGTAAGTTTGTCGACATAAATCCGCGAATATATTATCTTTGAGATTATAAGAAGTTAATCCTATTGGTCTTAAACGATACAAGGGTGTATAAGAGTGGTTAACAAGCATTAGAAGTTAGACGAATCAAGGATGTTGTAATCCGTATTTTCGGGTGAAACTAGAGGTGATTAATATTCCCAAGAAGTCATATTTTAATCATATAATATCCGTATCATTATTCTTGAAGTCAAGCGGGTTATGAAACAAAAGTTGTCGTAACTTACGTTCATAATTTTACTTAAACTTTAGGTTATATGTTACTAAGCTTTTCTCCCATTTTAATTGGAATAACGGGGTGATCGACCCAAAGCATTGAAGATCTATGAGTTTATTTTCCAACACATTAAACCGTTCATCAATACGATCTCGGAGTAGAGAGATATTCGCGGTTTTACGAGACTACGCCAAGTAGCTCTCTATGGGGCCCACATAGGCGGTTGAGACATATGGATATATATAACACGCCTCAACCCCGTTGTAAGTCATTCTTTTACAGTATATTCAGACCTTATAACCCTAAAAACACTCTCTCAAGATTCTCTCATGATCCAAGACCAAAACAAAGGGCAAACAACACAAATCAAGTGTCGGGAATCCCGTGGCGCTTGTAAGTTTCTTGTTCTTCTTGTTGTTGCTGATTTTTGTGTTGTTCCAGCTCGTGTGGGAGGTTGTTTTAAGTAGTTTAGGTTCTGTAAAATACTCCCTCAAGTTTTTAATATCAACCCTAAGTTATTTCAAGTCTTCTAAAGTGATTCTAGTACCGAAAAACCCTAATTGATTGCTAGTTTCGCTTCCTTGTTCTTGTGGCAGCATTGGAGGGATATTCCGTGGTCAATTAAGTCAAATTGGAGTTGTTCTTTCTGTTTAAAGGTATGTAACATCTTACCCTACATGTATTTAATATTATCCAAGTTACGGCTAAGTCGTTGAAGCTAGAACTTGTGAGATATATATCGAAAGGCTTATTAGTAATGTTATTGGTTGGTGGACTGTTTAGTGAGGCTCAATATGATTATTATTGATGTAATTTGGTCTGTTTGGTGGCTGTTTTAACTTATGGAAATTCATATTAATAGGGGAGGTTCTGTCTCTTTCATCGTAAAATAGTTTGCGGTCGATACATAATAGTTGTGACGCTTAAACGATAACGATAGTGTCATTTCTCTTATTGCAGACTAAGGAGTCGTGACATTTGCATAGCTTGAGGTTGGGAAGTATATACAAGGTATTTGAGGCTATCCCTTTCCTTCTTTTGTACAACTCCGATTGTACATAATGTAATGAACGAGCTTCCAAAGATACTCCACTCTTAGAAGCTAGCAGTACTTACATTGTTTCCCATCTTATGGAACGATTGATGTTGATGTTACTTCTCTTATTATTATGTTATCAATGTTGTTGGTACTTCCTAATTCTTATAGGATTCTTGATGAAGATTTAATCCTAATAACGTGTACGGAGGATACCGACCTTACGTAACCCCGAAAGGTTCAAAATGAGATTCTAATGAGTCCAGCACGCATCATATATATGTATTTATTTTACTCTACCGAGCCACTCTATAGTCGGCCGGGTACGGTACCTATTGTATAACTACTGATCAATTGGGTTTCACCGAGCTCCATGTGGCCGGGTACGGTTCTACCGAGCCTTATGATGGCCGGGTACATTTTTACCGAGCCTATTACGGCCGGGTATGATATGATGATGATGATGCCCACAGAGGTGTATGTTTTAAAAGTTTATGCATATATACATATGTATCATGCATTGCATGTCAGTAGCCCTCAGAGGTACCCAGACGTTACAGGTTGTATATTCTCTATCCCTGCTTACATTACTGTTCGTACTTATGGTTCCCTGTCTTACATACTTAGTACTTTATTCGTACTGACATCCTTTTTATTTGTGGACGTTGCATGTCATACTGCATGTCCTAATAGATAGGTAGGCGAAGCTCCCCCAACATAGTAGGCTGCCCAGTTCAGCGGTTATTGGCGAGATCCCTTCTCCGGACTTGTCGTGGTCTTGGTATGCATTTTTGTTATAGACATTATGGGTATGTTGGGGCCCTGTTCCGGCAATGTTGCAGCAATCCTTTAGAGGCTCATAGACAAGTGTCGACTCATGTAAATTTTCGATTGCCTTGTCGACTGATTTTTGTTGTATAGTCTCTCATGGCAGCTTGTCAGCTCGTACCTTATACATAACCTCATGTTATATATGTTCATGCCATTATCCATCAATGTTGGTTGTTTAGGATTCATGTCTACCATTTATATTGATCTCGTCGACCCTTATAGATAACAAGAAAGGTTAGACAAAATGTGCGTTGGTGCTCGGCAGGTATGGCCAGAGTGCCAGTCATGGCCCTCCAGTTTGGGTCGTGACAGTTAGTACATATGAAATAGTACTAGTATGAATGATAAAACACCCTCTCAATAGAATGATAAATAATACAAGCAAGTACAGCCATAATATCAGTGGAATCTTCAAACAACCTCAAATCTCAAATTAGGATCAATACAATGTTCAAATAAATTTCCATATTTTAAGTCGGGGGGTCTCTAGTACCAATTTGCCACCATTCACAATTCCAATATTTACAATACCAGTACCACCGTACTTTAAGCACGGAGTCCAATCACGACCTAATCGGCTAGGCTATCTCATTAGAGACATAAACCACAATCACTCTCAATACCAATACCACCGTACCTTTAGCACGGAGTCCGATCATGACCCGATCGGCTAGGCCATCTCATTAGAGAGATCAACCACAATCACAATTTCAATTACAATTTCCAGCACAATCACCACCATGAGTGCAGCATGGTGTCCGATCATGACCCGATCGACTAGGTCATCTCATTCGAGGCATCAACCTTTTTATATCAGTCATCTCATTTCATACTTCTCTCACATCCTTTCATTTCATTGGCAATAGTGGCCACAATTATAAAATCAATATGGGCACATTGGACGTATTTGTATTTCATGCTCACCTTTTCACTTTCTAACATCTTCATCATCAACAACATCAACAAAAATTCAAATCAAGGTATGTAGTACATATGTGAGAAATTAAGAGTCTATGGCACATAGAGATTCTTCAACAAAATTTGGCTTAATAGCCTTCGTTTGGACTTGACTTGAAGTCGAACATTATAATGCACAACCTATATTTTGAGCAGATCCTCAATTGAAAACATAACATAAATAAAGCATTTGGGATACTTACTGAACATATATCTTTCAACACAATGTTACTCGGAATAACCAATTTTATAATGAACCACTCGGGACTTGCATAAATTACATGAATATCGTGGGATTCAATTCTAAGAGAAGAGTTTAGCCAACATACCTCAATGGAGCTTCCTTAACTCTAAAATATTTCGGAATTCTTAGCAACTTCAATCTATTTTAGAAATATAACAAATTGAACAAAAATTAGGAGGATGATCATGGTTCTAGCTCATTTGTGCATTTTATCAAACACTAGGTGTGCATTGGGGTTTCAAGGTCATTTTTGTGGAGGATTCCATCATCCCAAAACCCATTCTGTACCATTCTTAGCTCAACAATCTTCTTACACCCTTTTGATAACACATGCATGAAAGATGAACAACTCCCAAACCAAAGAATTATTTTACTAATTACCCATTTCTAGTTAACTTTCGAAATTGAGGGTTAGGGTGTAGAATCTTACCTTTAGGATGAGGACCTTGTGGGTTTTTGTCACGCCTGAACCTGGGGGACAAGACCGGTACCCGGTGCCTCACCTATCCTTGCATACCAACTTGTGACTAAGGGACTCTGAACATATAATGTCACACCTTGGCCATGGGCCACATTGCAAGACAATTTGCGAACGCTGACTAGACATCAATATAAAGCTGGGTCGACAAGGCCGTCATAACTACTACAGCTGACAAACCAACAAAATATACATACAAGACCTACAAGGCCAACATACTGCACTAACTGACAGGATATGTCTACAAGCCTCTACTGATGGATATACTGTGATCGGGATAGGGCCCTGACCTACTCAAAACATATATACCTATATATACACAAGATGAACGTAAAGCTCTAGACTCGGCAACTCTGAAGGGCATGGAGCTTATCAATCAAGCTGAACTCAGGCAATACCTAATGAGGAGGTCTGCCCATCTATCTGACTGAACCTGCACGCATGAAATGCAGTGCCCCCAGAAAAGGGACGTCAGTACGAAATAATGTACTGAGTATGTAAGGCAATATACGGAAAGATGAAACTGAACTGATAGTATAATAACTGGAAGTAACTGAGAGTCAAAGATAATTTGAAGATATGCATACCTAATGATACTGACTCAACTCTCTCAATATAGTAAGTAAAATAGTTGTCCGGCCCTATAAGGCTCGGTATATATATTACTGCTCTACCGTAGTAGGTTCGCTCATAGGCGCTCGGCCATACTAAGCTCTGTATCTCGGCCAACTGGGCTCTCTTATAGGTGCTCGGCCACAGTAGGCTCGGTATATAACTTACCATCTGATCAGCGGTTGCCTAAAAGGGGCCTGCCCATCGATTATAGCTCCATAATAATGAAAATAATGTAATACTGTGTATATAGGCTCTCTGCTATCTTGACTGGAAGAAGACAATACTTAATTAAATATGAAGTCCCGATAAGGAGAATATTGTAATTTATGAGACTAGGATAATGTATATAAATTCGGGAGTATGAACTTCTCTTTATGCCTCGTTATCAAACACATGTAATTACGAGATCATGCCAAAATGAAGGAAGGGCTTAGCCTTAACATACCTGACCCGATTCTCTTGACAATCCCTTTAACACACGTTGATTGCGACAACACGTAACGGCAGATCGAAGTAGGGGAAAAACCGTATGATATTCTTGAGAAAGATTACACCGTACTTCCTTAAAATTGCAAAATCTCACATTGCTAAGGTGCTAAGAAATCTCGTTGGAATTTATGTTTCAAGAGATTCACGTTACTGCTACCTGAATTATTTTTTCAAGAAATCTCGTTGGATTCACGTTGCTAACGTTGAAATCCTTGTATGAATTAGTTGAAGATGTTATGAAAAGTCCTCACGCTACTTAAGAATGGATGTATGATTCTCATGTTCTCAAAACTTACAATGGCTCTCTTTTAATAAATAGATTTGTGACTCATGTTCTTACGACTTACCAAATCTCACATCTATAATCTGGCCACATATATAATGACTTAAGAGTCACAATTCTTGGGGTGGCTTGCTTCCACATGGGGGAGGGTCTAACCTTATCCAATTCTCTAATTAGTCACCCAATAATCCCTTAATTAACTAGGTAATTTCCCATTACCCAATAATTGACCAATTACCCACATAATTAAGAATTATCTCAAATTACTTGAAATACTACTTACTTTTAACACACTTTATACACCTTATAATCATGGTCATGTGGTACCTTTTATGGAACTAGTCCATAAATATGGGGTATTATAGCCTGAACCGTATTTTATCCCAAATTGCTAAACTTCGACAAAACTCATTTCCTTCGATTGGCTTAACCTCTCTCCTTCATGAATTTACTCATCACGTGTTTGAAATAGCATAATGCTTATAATCTCCAAATAAACTTGTCCTTGAACTGAGGTCAATTATCATACGACAATTTCACGTACAATACTATAGGGCATAACATCGCCGTAATATAATATTGCGGAGCGTAACATCATCATAATGTAATACTGCAGTGCGTAATATCGACATAATACAGCGGGGTATAACACCATTCCCCCCTTTGGAACATTCGTCCACGAATGTTGACTGATTCACTTATCATTCTCATAACCCATAGCCCTTGCAAATACATTAATATTCTCCTTTCCATTTAGGCAACTGTTCTTTGAATAACTCCAAAGGTCAGGGAGTTCCCCCCTTTAAGGCTTTTTCTCACACCAAGACTTATAGTCGGAATCCTTCTAATCTCGTAACTGTTGCTACCTTCTATCATGCAGCCTGTACGACTCTAACTTTGTATGTGCGCCTATGTGATGCTTCTCTCCTCTTTCCTCTCGCTCTTAGCCAATCTCTAGGCCTCACTTGTGAACATATACAAAATTATGTCAAGTTGACCCTCTGGGCATCATTAGCTTTACTACATCTAAGTAGGCCATACTATACACTAACTCTTACTTCGATTTGTTGTTACTAAGGTCTGCGACCAAATTCCAGGTTACTCTTGTTGCTTATCATATATGCATAAAGCTAAGTCTTTTAACGCTTCTTCATTACTGTTCATTTTAAGACTGATGGCCTAATCTCATCTCGTACTTTGTATCTATTATCCATCCATTGTCGTTTCACCTCAATGTTGATCTACAATCTTCCATTGATAACTTGAAATTTCTTACGTAATACATTGCCACTAGGGCTTATGTTGCATCGAGGAATATTTGAAGTGATTTTCCTGATCCACTTAGGGTAAGTATTATACTTCAATAACCATATTTCATAGCATCCCAATGTGATTCACTTATGTGGGTATTTTAATCCTGTACAATTCTTCCAATCCCTTTTTTTTTTCTTCTTCTTCAAATCATTACTCAATCGAAGGCCCAAACGTCATCCTTTATTTATCACAATTACACCCTCATTATATTACTAGGGCATCATTCCATGTCTTCTAAATACTACTAGTAACTGGTGGAATATTCTCACTCCTGGAGTGCTCACTCGCATCATTAAATATAGAATCAACTGCCACTCCTAGGGTGACATTGGCTCTTTGGCCCATTCTTTCCTTCTTCTTAGGCACCATATACTGAAAGTTAGAGCAAAGCACGAGTTAAAGGAGGAATAATCTTACAATCAATTTTATCGCACGATCGATAGCATAGAAGAAAGTTATTATTCCTAAATGCCCAAAAATAATCCTAATTATAGATTTGGTCGACAACACACCAATAAGAAGGACTATAATAGACACGGCTCCGAGACATCCTAGGAAACATTATAACATTAGGCCATGATACCAAGTTTGTCATACCCCGAAACCGGCGCTTAACCGAGTGAACCCGGCTGAGCAAGCCTATTAGATTTCCTTCCACCCAAACTCATCCATAAATAAATAGGATACACATTTTTGTTAATTAGACAATAAGATGATCATGTCTGCAATACCAATTTCTTACCATAAGTTTATTTTAAAGTCTCAAATTACAAACATTTTCATGGTCCGAAGTGGAATAAGTAATTCAAACACAACATAAATAGTTTGACTTCCCCAACACCAATATACAACCCACACCATGTCTACAGAGCCTCTATAGATACAGAAGAGTACTATGATAATGCCGACAATAAGGCCCCAGCTATACCTCAAACACAATGCAGAAGGAACAAAAGATACATGACCCCAAAATGAAGTGGGGCTCACCAAGTCTGATGGGAAGAGGGTGTACCGCTATCACTGATCAGTGTCTCCTGCTGTGGAACCACCTGCATCCATTGAAGATGCAACGCCCCTGGCAAAAGGGACGTTAGTGTTACAACCAATATTTGTGTATGTTAGATCACGCCGTAAGTTAGTCGACGTAAATCCAAGAATATATTATCTTTGAGATTATAAGAAGTTAATCCTATTGGTCTTAAACGATACAAGGGTGTATAAGAGTGGTTAACAAGCATTAGAAGTTAGACGAATCAAGGATGTTGTAATCCGTATTTTCGGGTGAAACTAGAGGTGATTAATATTCCCAAGAAGTCATATTTTAATCATATAATATCCGTATCATTATTCTTGAAGTCAAGCGGGTTATGAAACAAAAGTTGTCGTAACTTACGTTCATAATTTTACATAAACTTTAGGTTATATGTTACTAAGCTTTTCTCCCATTTTAATTGGAATAACGGGGTGATCGACCCAAAGCTTGAAGATCTATGAGTCTATTTTCCAACACATTATACCGTTCATCAATACGATCTCGGAGTAGAGAGATATTCGCGGTTTTACGAGACTACGCCAAGTAGCTCTCTATGGGGCCCACATAGGCGGTTGAGACATATGGATATATATAACACGCCTCAACCGCGTTGTAAGTCATTCTTTTACAGTATATTCAGACCTTATAACCCTAAAAACACTCTCTCAAGATTCTCTCATAATCCAAGACCAAAACAAAGGGCAAACAACACAAATCAAGTGTCGGGAATCCCGTGGCGCTGGTAAGTTTCTTGTTCTTCTTGTTGTTGCTGATTTTTGTGTTGTTCCAGCTCGTGTGGGAGGTTGTTTTAAGTGTTTTAGGTTCTGTAAAATACTCCCTCAAGTTTTTAATATCAACCCTAAGTTATTTCAAGTCTTCTAAAATGATTCTAGTACCGAAAAACCCTAATTGATTGCTAGTTTTGCTTCCTTGTTCTTGTGGCAGCATTGGAGGGATATTCCGTGGTCAATTAAGTCAAATTGGAGTTGTTCTTTCTGTTTAAAGGTATGTAACATCTTACCCTACATGTATTTAATATTATCCAAGTTACGGCTAAGTCGTTGAAGCTAGAACTTGTGAGATATATATCGAAAGGCTTATTAGTAATGTTATTGGTTGGTGGACTGTTTAGTGAGGCTCAATATGATTATTATTGATGTAATTTTGTCTGTTTGGTGGTTGTTTTAACTTGTGGACATTCATATTAATAGGGAGGTTCTGTCTCTTTCATCGTAAAATAGTTTGCGGTCGATACATAATAGTTGTGACGCTTAAACGATAACGATAGTGTCATTTCTCTTATTGCAGACTAAGGAGTCATGACATTTGCATAGCTTGAGGTTGGGAAGTATATACAAGGTATTTGAGGCTATCCCTTTCCTTCTTTTGCACAACTCCGATTGTACATAATGTAATGAACGAGCTTCCAAAGATACTCCACTCTTAGAAGCTAGCAGTACTTACATTGTTTCCCTTCTTATGGAACGATTGATGTTGATGTTACTTCTCTTATTATTATGTTATCAATTTTGTTGGTACTTCCTGATTCTTATAGGATTCTTGATGAAGAATTAATCCTAATAACGTGTACGGAGGATACCGACCTTACGTAACCCCGAAAGGTTCAAAATGAGATTCTAATGAGTCCAACACGCATCATATATATGTATTTATTTTACTCTACCGAGCCACTCTATAGTCGGCCGGGTACGGTACCTATTGTATAACCACTGATCAATTGGGTTTCACCGAGCTCCATGTGGCCGGGTACGGTTCTACCGAGCCTTATGATGGCCGGGTACATTTTTACCGAGCCTATTACGGCCGGGTATGATATGATGATGATGATACCCACATAGGCGTATGTTTAAAAAGTTTATGCATATATACATATGTATCATGCATTGCATGTCAGTATATATATATATATATATATATATATATATATATATATATATATGTATGTATCATGCATTTTATGTCAGTAGCCCTCAGAGGTACCCAGATGTTACAAGTTGTAGATTCTCTATCCCTGTTTATATTACTGTTCTTACTTATGCTTTCCTGCCTTACATACTCTATACTTTATTCGTACTGACGTCCTTTTTATTTGTGGACGTTGCATGTCATACTGCATGTCCTAATAGACAGGTAGGTGAAGCTCCCCCAACATAGTAGGCTGCCCAGTTCAGCGGTTATTGGCGAGATCCCTTCTCCGGACTTGTCGTAGTCTTGGTATGCATTTTTGTTATAGACATTATGGGTATGTTGGGGCCCTATTCCGGCAATGTTGTAGCAATCGTTTAGAGGCTCATAGACAAGTGTCGACTCATGTAAATTTTCGATTGCCTTGTCGACTGATTTTTGTTGTATAGTCTCTCATGGCATCTTGTCAGCTCGTACCTTATACATAACCTCATGTTATATATGTTCATGCCATTATCCATCAATGTTGGTTGTTTAGGATTCATGTCTACCATTTATATTGATCTCGTCGACCCTTATAGATAACAAGAAAGGTTAGACAAAATGTGCGTTGGTGCTCGGTAGGTATGGCCAGAGTGCCAGTCATGGCCCTCCAGTTTGGGTCGTGACAGTTAGTACATATGAAATAGTACTAGTATGAATGATAAAACACCCTCTCAATAGAATGATAAATAATACGAGCAAGTACAACCATAATATCAGTGGAATCTTCAAACAACCTCAAACCTCAAATTAGGATCAATACAATGTTCAAATAAATTTCCATATTTTAAGTCGGGGGGTCTCTACTACCAATTTGCCACCATTCACAATTCCAATATTTACAATACCAGTACCACCGTACTTTAAGCACGGAGTCCAATAACGACCTAATCGGCTACGCCATCTCATTAGAGACATAAACCACAATCACTCTCAATACCAATACCACCGTACCTTTAGCACGGAGTCCGATCATGACCCGATCGGCTAGGCCATCTCATTAGAGAGATCAACCACAATCACAATTTCAATTACAATTTCCAGCACAATCACCACCATGAGTGCAGCATGGTGTCCGATCATGACCCGATCGACTAGGTCATCTCATTCGAGGCATCAACCTTTTTATATCAGTCATCTCATTTCATACTTCTCTCACATCCTTTCATTTCATTGGCACTAGTGGCAACAATTATAAAATCAATATTGGCACATTGGACGTATTTAGTATTTCATGCTCACCTTTTCACTTTCTAACATCTTCATCATCAACAACATCAACAAAAATTCAAATCAAGGTATGTAGTACATATGTGAGAAATTAAGAGTCTATGGCACATAGAGATTCTTCACAAAATTTGGCTTAATAGCCTTCGTTTGGACTTGACTTGAAGTCGAACATTATAATGCACAACCTATATTTTGAGCAGATCCTCAATTGAAAACATAACATAAATAAAGCATTTGGGATACTTACTGAACATATATCTTTCAACACAATCTTACTCAGAATAACCAATTTTATAATGAACCACTCGGGACTTGCATAAATTACATGAATGTCGTGGGATTCAATTCTAAGAGAAGAGTTTAGCCAACATACCTCAATGGAGCTTTCTTAACTCTAAAATATTTTGGAATTCTTAGCAACTTCAATCTATTTTAGAAATATAACAAATTGAACAAAATTAGGAGGATGATCATGGTTCTAGCTCATTTGTGCATTTTATCAAACACTAGGTGTGCATTGGGGTTTCAAGGTCATTTTTGTGGAGGATTCCATCATCCCAAAACCCATTCTGTACCATTCTTAGCTCAACAATCTTCTTACACCCTTTTGATAACACATGCATGCAAGATGAACAACTCCCAAACCAAAGAATTATTTTACTAATTACCCATTTCTAGTTAACTTTCGAAATTGAGGATTAGGGTGTAGAATCTTACCTTTAGGATGAGGACCTTGTGGGTTTTTGTCACGCCTCGAACCTGGGGGACAAGACCGGCACCCGGTGCCTCACCTATCCTTGCATACCAACTTGTGACTAAGGGACTCTGAACATATAATGTCACACCTTGGCCATGGGCCACATTGCTAGACAATTTGCGAACGCTGACTAGACATCAATATAAAGCTGGGTCGACAAGGCCGTCATAACTACTACAGCTGACAAACCAACAAAATATACATACAAGACCTACAAAGCCAACATACTGCACTAACTGACAGGATATGTCTACAAGCCTCTACTGATGGATATACTGTGATCGGGATAGGGCCCCGACTTACTCAAAACATATATACGTATATATACACAAGATGAACGTAAGGTTCTAGACTCGGCAACTCTGATGGGCATGGAGCTTATCAATCAAGCTGAACTCAGGCAATACCTAATGAGGAGGTCTGCCCGTCTATCTGACTGAACCTGCACGCATGAAATGCAATGCCCCAGAAAAGGGACGTCAGTACGAAATAATGTACCGAGTATGTAAGGCAATATACGGAAAGATGAAACTGAACTGATAGTATAATAACTGGAAGTAACTGAGAGTCAAAGATAATTTGAAGATATGCATACCTAATGATACTGACTCAACTCTCTCAATATAGTAAGTAAAATAGTTGTCCGGCCCTATAAGGCTCGGTATATATATTACTGCTCTACCGTAGTAGGTTCGCTCATAGGCGCTCGGCCATACTAAGCTCTGTATCTCGGCCAACTGGGCTCTCTTATAGGTGCTCGGCCACAGTAGGCTCGGTATATAACTTACCATCTGATCAGCGGTTGCCTAAAAGGGGCTTGCCCATCGATTATAGCTCCATAATAATGAAAATAATGTAATACTGTGTATATAGGCTCTCTGCTATCTTGACTGGAAGAAGACAATACTTAATTAAATATGAAGTCCCGATAAGGAGAATATTGTAATTTATGAGACTATGATAATGTATATAAATTCGGGAGTATGAACTTCTCTTTATGCCTCGTTATCAAACACATGTAATTACGAGATCATACCAAAATGAAGGAAGGGCTTAGCCTTAACATACCTGACCCGATTCTCTTGACAATCCCTTTAACACACGTTGATTGCGACAACACGTAACGGCAGATCGAAGTAGGGGAAAAACCGTATGATATTCTTGAGAAAGATTACACCGTACTTTTTTAAAATTGCAAAATCTCACATTGCTAAGGTGCTAAGAAATCTCGTTGGAATTTATGTTTCAAGAGATTCACGTTACAGCTACCTGAATTATTTTTTCAAGAAATCTCGTTGGATTCACGTTGCTAACGTTGAAATCCTTGTATGAATTAGTTGAAGATGTTATGAAAAATCCTCACGTTACTTAAGAATGGATGTATGATTCTCATGTTCTTAAGACTTACAATGGCTCTCTTTTAATAAATAGATATGTGACTCATGTTCTTACGACTTACCAAATCTCACATCTATAATCTTGCCACATATATAATGACTTAAGAGTCACAATTCTTGGGGTGGCTTGCTTCCACATGGGGGAGGGTCTAACCTTATCCAATTCTCTAATTAGTCACCCAATAATTCCTTAATTAACTAGGTAATTTTCCATTACCCAATAATTGACCAATTACCCACATAATTAAGAATTATCTCAAATTTCTTGAAATACTACTCACTTTTAACACACTTTATACACCTTATAATCATGGTCATGTGGTACATTATATGGAACTAGTCCATAAATACGGGGTATTATAGCCTGAACCGTATTTTATCCCAAATTGCTAAACTTCGACAAAACTCATTTCCTTCGATTGGCTTACCCTCTCTCCTTCACGAATTTACTCATCACGTGTTTGAAATAGCATAATGCTTATAATCTCCAAATAATCTTGTCCTTGAACTGAGGTCAATTATCATACGACAATTTCACGTATAATACTATAGGGCATAACATCGCCGTAATATAATACTGCAGAGCATAACATCATCATAATGTAATACAGCAGTGCGTAATATCGACATAATACAGCGGGGTATAAAACCATTCCCCCCTTTGGAACATTCGTCCACGAATGTTGACTGATTCACTTATCATTCTCATAACCCATAGCCCTTGCAAATACATTAATATTCTCCTTTCCATTTAGGCAACTGTTCTTTGAATAACTCTAAAGGTCAGGGAGTTCCCGCCTTTAAGGCTTTTTCTCACACCAAGACTTATAGTCGGAATCCTTCTAATCTCGTAACTGTTGCTACCTTCTATCATGCAGCCTGTACGACTCTAACTTTGTATGTGCGCCTATGCGACGCTTCTCTCCTCTTTCCTCTCGCTCTTAGCCAATCTCTAGGCCTCACTTGTGAACATATACAAAATTATGTCAAGTTGACCCTCTGGGCATCATTAGCTTTACTACATCTAAGTAGGCCATACTATATACTAACTCTTACTTCGATTTGTTGTTACTAAGGTCTGCGACTAAACTCCAGGTTACTCTTGTTGCTTATCATATATGCATAAAGCTAAGTCTTTTAACGCTCCTTCATTACTGTTCATTTTAAGACTGATGGCCTAATCTCATCTCGTACTTTGTATCTTTTATCCATCCATTATCGATTCACCTCAAT
This sequence comes from Nicotiana tabacum, assembly GCF_000715075.1. Lineage (NCBI taxonomy): Eukaryota > Viridiplantae > Streptophyta > Magnoliopsida > Solanales > Solanaceae > Nicotiana > Nicotiana tabacum. Next base: position 33,499,972 of record NC_134098.1, read on the forward strand.
GTTGATCTACAATCTTCCATTGATAACTTGAAACTTCTTACGTAATACATTTCCACTAGGGCTTATGTTGGATCGAGGAATATTTGAAGTGATTTTCCTGATCCACTTAGGGGCGATTATGTACTTTAATAACCGTATTTCATAGCATCCCAATGTGATTCACTTATGTGGGTATTTTAATCCTGTACAATTCTTCAAATCCCTTTTTTTTCTTCTTCTTCAAATCATTACTCAATCGAAGGCCCAAACGTCATCCTTTATTTATCACAATTACACCCTCATTATATTACTAGGGCATCATTCCATCTCTTCTAAATGCTACTAGTCTTAGACTCCTTTGAGTTCATTCAGGCTATGCTGAGCTTTCTACAACTTAGAGAAACCATCATCTCTCTTGTTTTCATGGACTTAATCCTCAGGACTTATTCATTCTCATCACATTCTCACTCGCCCTTTCTTAGCCTTACTCCTGTCTTCCTTAAACCTTGTCGCTTTACCATACTTTAGCTTGCGATCGACTTCCTTATGTTTTTCTAGAACATCAAGCGAGACATCACATCATCTCTACTCTTCTTTTACTCTCTCAACTAGACCTTTCGATACCTAGAAACCATAGGCTGGAAGATATGCCACTGACGGTGCCACTATCACTCCTGGATATTGAATCCTCATGCTTCTAGCCTTCTATCTGATGTATGGACTATTCACAACCTTCTGCATTTGAGTATCTCGTATGGTATTTACCTTTACCTTACTTACCTTAAAGTCTCATATCACTTCTTCTATCTCTTTCATGACCTCCCTTCCATATAGGTATAATTCACATCCACAACTTAAATTTCTATAATAATATTTTCACCTCTTTACATGGTTTGGTGAGAGCTTCGTACTGACTTTTTATGAGGCTGGTACTTCTCTAACTGGTTTTATCGTAGAGTTGTTATAAAATATGGCTATTGTATTGTCTCTCTTGTACCTCTGATATTAAGAGTTATTCTGCAATGTTCTCAGTCACGATGTCCATAATTTTCTAGGTCAAATAATCAAACTCCTGATTTACTTAGTTGATGTAGCTCTTTAGTTTCCTCTGATCAACCTTTATATAGGGTTAAGGTATCTTCCGACCTGCGGTTCATGGTATTAGTTATTACTTTATCCTTTCATGGATGCTATGGAATATCCATGATACAATCTTCTAACAATTCAATCCTTTGTCTATGACCTGGGCTCAATTCTTTACTTTAACTTATACCGGAATCTTCTACAGCTGTATGATTGTCAGCATACATGCCGCATGGATAATACTCCAAACACTTAAGTGCGTTCATAACGTAACTAACTCTGGATCATTGATCGAATAATTTTTTTCGTCCCTTCTCAACATTCTGTAAACGTAACCTTATTACTTTTTCCTGGTCTTTCTGCCACCTTTTTGCGTGCATACTTAGCTTATCTTAGTGCCCACGCATATTGGAATTCTATACAGCTCATATGATCTCGAATATCACTTATGATTTTACTTCCCGTTCATTAGCCACGGTAGGTGCCATCTTCTCATGGAGTGCATATAATGTTGTTGTGAGACTATTGTTACATGACCATTTCCTCTTTAGGTCACTGTGCTTAGGTTGAAGCCTTCTTCTTTATTTCCTCAACTAGTTTTTCATTGTAGTACTTAGGGGAGACCTTCTGGCTCCTCCACACATGTGCTCATACGGTCGCTTCTGAAGTTTTGACTGTCTTCCTAGTAGGGCTTTATTTTATTTCCATAACACTCATACGGTATCTTTAACTACCCCAACTCCTATCTGAATATTTATCAAGTATTATAATAACATTACTGCAAGGCTGAATTCACTATATTGGGTTTTAGTAAGTTTATCTTGCATGATCTGCTAATTCATTTGTAACCTCATGTCTAGCCATAACTAGGCTCTTCCTAAATATTCCGCAATAATCGTTCTTGGGTTATTTCCTTGTCTTAACTTACGTACCACACTGGCTCCTTATCTATCAATAACATCTCGGGCAGGAACCCTTACTTCCTTTCTTTGACGTCGTGTTTGCATAATGTTCTGGAATCGTAGCATATCTGTAGGATTTGAATAAGTGCAATCTCATCCCTTTCTCATTTTTTTATCGTATTCCTCCTTTACCATTCCATAGTTACTAGAACAACTTAATTCTGACTTAATACCACATCACTCCATATTCCCCTCTTTATGTGAGTACTAAGATTTAGTGCTACAATGATCTACATATAGATGTTTTACTTCTTTGTCTTTGGCTTCTTTTTACATCATCCTTAACCCTTACTCGCCTTGTGGAAATCCTTTTGTACCAAGGATAACGAAATTCCTTATTCACGAGGGTAACACCTAGTGTAACTAGCACATATAGTCCCTTAAGCATAACTTTGCTCACATTGCTTGCTTTAGGGAAGCGTCCTCCTTAATGACATTTAATGGTTATTCTTCTATTATCCATTCTATTATTGCCGAAACGCAATCTAAAATTCTCATGATGTCGACCATTAACAAATCACTCAGTCCCTAATTCATGTTTAGTTTATCTTGTTCATCCATCCATACTGATTTCTATTATTCTGGGATCTAAATTTTCCTTATGGTAGTCGCATTGGAGTCACAGACTTATTTCTCGAAATGATGATATGACTTTATGGCCTATACTCTTTTGTTGTCTCAAGGTATGTCACCTCTCATCTTTTCCTTCACTTGGCTATAGACTCGGTGATACTGTCATCTACCGTTGTCATCCAGGTATCACATCTCACTCATAATGCTTCATTATCTCTCTTCTTATTTCCTTGCTAATATTTTGTCTACCACTTTATTCTTAAACTTCAACAAGACATTCTTTTGCTTTTAGCTCCCATTGCTCCGTCCCCTGGCTCTTCAAGTTGACTAACATTCTCGCTCTACTAGGGACGAGAGCCATACTAAGGTAATATTTATCCCTAACAGGATTTCAGTGCCTATCTTTGTAGTACTCATATCCAGCTGTATCATTTTAGAGTGCACTATCTGGGTGTCTCACAAGGAGATCTATTAGCACATCTGCAATGCCCTTCGGAAATGTCAACTAACGCAAACAATCCATTCACCATTTTGGTTTACTCTAACCCCAGCCGGATCCTAATACCATGTCCTTCTCTTAAACTACACCTGTTAGCTCCCATAGAGCATAATTGAGATGGGTGTGATCAATTATATATATCTCTGTTATTGTTGAAGGTACTCAAAAGGCTTATATTCCTCTATCTGAATTGTAAATACTGATATTCTTCATTAATTGGGTGCCTCGTACCCTTCTTCACCTTGCTTCTTTTACTTGTTGAAACTTGTATTTACCTTCTGAATCTCTTATTGCTTTTCACCATATGGGTGAATAGATATTCTTGCCGTAAGGCACCTCATCAAAGAGGCTTACACGTCTTAGTACACATATGTTCTGCGGAAGACCTTATATTTACTCATCAGAATCATGATGCAAAATCGAGTTCCTTTGACTCAACTCTTCCACAGCCACATGCAAACTCTTACCAACTGTCTTTATGGATGTAGGTATTGTCCTACTACGAATATAATAGAAGTTAGGAGTTTGAATTCATATAAGTGAGCTCTACCACATGATTTAGAGTAAAAAGAAAGAGTGACAGCCTCCTGCTTATAAGAATGGTGCACAACACACCCATAAACAAGACTCTACTAGACACGGCTTGTAGCCACCCTAGAATAGAACTACTCTGATACCACTTTTGTCACGCCCCGAACCTGGGGGACTAGACCGGCACCCGGTGCTTCACCTATCCTTGCATACCAACTTGCGACTAAGGGACTCTGAACAAATAATGTCACACTTTGGCCATGGGCCACAGTGCAAGACAATTTGCTAACACTGACTAGACATCAATATAAAGCTGGGTCGACATGGCCGTCATAACTACTACAGCGGACAAACCAATAAAATATACATACAAGGCCTACAAGCCCAACATACTGCACTAGCTGACAGGATATGTATACAAGCCTCTACTGATGGATATACTGTGATCGGGATAGGGCGCCGACCTACTCATAGCATATATACCTATATATACACAAGATGTACATAAATCTCTAGACCCAGCAACTCCAAAGGCATGGAGCTTATCAATCAAGCTGAACGCAGGCTCACCTAATGAGGAGGTCTACTCGTCTGTCTGACTGAACCTGCAAGCATGAAATGCAGTGCCCCGAGAAAAGGGACATCAGTACGAAATAATGTACCGAGTATGTAAGTCAATATGTTGAAAGCTGAACCTGAACTGATAGTATAATAACTGAAAGTAACTGAGAGTCAAAGATAATCTAATGATATGCTTACCTGCTGATACTGACTCAACTCTCTCAATATAGTAAGCAAAATAGTTGTCCGACCCTATAAGGATCGGTATATATATAACTTCTCTACCGTAGTAGGCTCGCTCATAGGCGCTCGGCCATACTAGGCTTTGTATCTCGGCCAACTGGGCTCGCTCATAGGCGCTCGGCCACAGTAGGCTCGGTATATAACTTACCATCCGATCAGAGGTTGCCCAATAGGGGCCTGCCCATCGATTATAGCTCGATGGTAATGAAAATACTGTAATACTTTATATATATGCTCTCTCCTCTCTTGACTGGAAGAAGACAATACTCAATTAAATATGAAGTTCTGATAAGGAGAATACTGTAATTTATGAGACTAGGATAATGTATATAAATTCGGAAGTATGAATATCTCTTTATGCCTTGTTATCAAACATACCTGAGTCAATTCTCTTGACAATCCCTTTAACACCCGTTGATTGCGACAACACGTAACGGCGGATCGAAGTAGGGGAAAATCCATATGATATTCTTGAGAAAGATTGCACCGTACTTCCTTAAAATTTCAAAATCTCACGTTGCTAAGGCACTAAGAAATCTCGTTGGATTCACATTGCTAACGTTGGAATCCTTGTATGAATTGTTTGAAGATGTTATGATAAATCCTCACGTTACTTAATAATGGCGGTATGATTCTCATGTTCTTAAGACTTACAATAGCTTTCTTTTAATAAATGGATATGTGACTCATGTTCTTAAGACTTACCAAATCTCACATCTCTAATCTTGCCACATATATAATGACTTAAGAGTCACAATATTGGGGGTGGCTTGCTGCCACGTGGGGGAGGGTATAACCTTATCCAATTGTTTAATTAATCACCCAATAATTCCTTAATTAACTAGGTAATTTCCCATTACCCAATAATTGACCAATTACCCACATAATTAAGAATTATCCCAAATTTCTCAAAATACTACTTACTTTTAACACACTTTATACACCTTATAATCATGATCATGTGGTACCTTGTATAACACTAGTCCATAAATACGGGGTATTATAGCTTAGACCATATTTTATCCCAAATTGCCAAACTTTGACGAAACTCATTTCCTTCGATTGGCTTACCCTTTATCCTTCACGAATTTACTAATCACGTGTTTGAAATAGCATAATGCTTAAATCTCCAAATAATCTTATCCTTGAACTGAGGTCAATTATCTTACGACAATTTTACGTATAATACTATAGGGTGTAACATCGTCATAATATAATACTGCGGAGCGTAACATCATCGTAATGTAATACTGCAGGGCATATTATCGACGTAATACTGTGGGGCATAACAGTTTTCCTCGTTAATCTTCCATGATTTGGGCAACCATTGACGAATAAATTAGCCTAGGGTTTCCCCTCTCTCTAAAACACTCCCACTTCTCTCTAAAACATCAGATTTTAGCTCAAAAATGGTCCATTGCGTCTATTTAACGAAGTAGGGTCGGGTTATAAAATCCCAAAAATTAAATTCCGGAATAGGATATGCTGTCGCATATGCGACCGCATAATGGTTATGCGGTCCGCAGAACATGCCACATAATTTGCCTCCAGAACTGGGAAAACATCTGCTTGGGTTTGCGATCTCTATGCGGCCCGCAGACCTGTTCTGCGGTCGCATAATGAACCGCAGAATAGTTCTGCGGTAACGTAGTCGACCACAGAATGGCATCCAAACCTGCCCATACCTGTCTCACTCTGCGTCCATTATGCGGCCAGCAGAGTGATTCTACGGTCGCATAATGGACCGCAGAAACGCATTTCTCTACCAAAAATTTTCCTTTACTCCTCAGTGAATTGTTCAACCCAAAAAGTCCGAGCGGCAGTGAGCTTGCTCGCCGCGAAAAATTTCTAAAATCCTTAAACACGTAAGCCTAGTCTGGCACCACGAAACCTTACTTTCCTTATGCGAAACTTTATGGGGCCTTACAATATGCATGTCATATAAGAGCCTTAGTGTAAATCTCCAGCAGAGTCTCCATGTTGTCGCGACCCATTTTCTCGCTAAAGCAGGCTTCGACGTGTGACAACTCTTTTAAAATAGGTATTAAAAGAGAAGAGTCACCACCTAACGATTTCCAAGGCGTGTTAGGGCAAATAACTCGGTACTAAAGATCGGGTAAGGGCTCAAATTACCTCAAAGAGAAGGTGTTAAGCACTCTTCGAGGTCCACAACAGTGGGTCCCGGACGAAGTTTATTCTATGTGGATTATTTAATTATAATTAAGCTAGGTGATCATATAAGTGACGAAAGACATGGAATTTAAAGGCTCTATTATAATATAAGCAAGTGTAAAGAAAAAAGCACAAGAATTAAATTATATAAATAATCAGTACAAGTCTAAGAGTTTACAAGGATACGACTGTGTTGGTCTATATTTGTTAATAACAAATATATAAAACGAGGGGGGGGGGAGGGGGGATCCTATGTTTTTTACCCTTAAGGATCACCCCGTGCAACATAAATAATACTTCGCAACTCCCTTAAGATAAGTCAAACATACAGCAATGCAACACAATTGACAAATCAATAATAACAAGAAGTAAAATAGCTGAAATCTATACAATAACCCAAGGATTGGTAGTACCAATCACGAGCCAATAAGATTTAGCTTTACAAACTGGTACGAAAAATAAATACAACATCTGTTTGGTATAAACATTAACACACTACGAATCCAAAGCTACCAAGGATAAGTGGTAGCTTTATCCGAAAAGTAGGTGCATCTTCAATGCCAGCTTCCGTCATCCACAACAGCTCAGCTCCAAGATCTTTACACAAGGTGCATAAGTTTAGTATGGGTACAACTGAACCCATGTACTTAGTAAGTATCTTGACTAACCTTGGTGAAGTAGTGATGATGTTTTAAGTCAAAAGATACTCACTTACATATATATATATATATATATATATATATATATATATATATATATATATATATATATATATATATATATATATATATATATATATATATATATAAATAACCAGCGCAACACAATTAACATATTTGTGTACCTAGCGTCAATAATGAAGTCTAAACAGGATATACAGGTACCCCATAGTGCACATGGAGAAGATGAGTGAAAGTCTCTTAACAGATAAACATGTAAAGAAGGTATGCTTTGGACAACAAATAACACATCAAAAATTGCATATAGAGAAGATTTTCCCAGATACAATTCCAGTTCAACAACTCAGCATATAGAGAAGATATGCATCCAACATCATTAAATCATCAAGTTTACATATAGATAAGATATGCATAAAGTATCAAATAATCTTTCCAAGGTTGCATATCGAGAGGATATGCGTGAAATACCAGATAATCCTTCAACAGTGCATATAGAGAAGATATCCATCAAATAGCAATTAATTCTTCATCAACTACGTCTAGAGTACATATACATGATTACTCAATTAATCGTTCATCAATTGTAAATAGAGAAGATATGCAAGATTAAACTAGCCAAGTCACACGGGTTCACATATAGAGAAGATGTGTACCGTGTCTTATCTCATCAAGTAAGGTAGCATATACAGAAGATATGCATAAGGGCATGTATACATTCATGACATTGTAGATAGAGAAGATATGCAGAAAAAATAAGTAAACATCCAAGGAGTTTGCAAATAGAGAAGAGATGCGTCCAACCAATAATCAACTTTGCCAAGATCCATAACAACCAAAAAACCATTAGTTTCTAACAACCTGCATGTACACCATCAAGAAATAAACATTATAGGTTGACCATAGGGGGATGGATCCTTATCCACACGCTACATGGACACCTCATTAACAACCGTACGGATAAGTCATGTGCCATAACCATAATACCGCACAAACCAATCACGTGTTTCTAATCCAGTCCATCACTAATAAGGCATATACATGAATGAATGTATACAAACAACGAATATCATAATCACATACTCATGGACTAAAGAAGATAGCGTACTAAGGTGTATGCATTTGCGAGTGTACAACTACAACTCAAATCAGGCGGATACGCCGTACAACAACAATTGTGATGCTCGACATTAAATCAACACATATACATGATCTCTAGTATGATTCACGGAATTCATGTAATCATGCAAACATATAAAGCATGATAGCAAGAAGCACAGTATCCAAATCAAGGCATGGTACAACCTAAAGACTACTCTATTCATGAATCATACATCGCACCTGTATATAGGCTCGTCACCTCGCATATATGTCGCTCCTCATACATTTGAATTAGACAAACAAATTCACGTCATAAGGGTTATTCCCTCAACATTAATAGGAAATATACTTACCTCAAACAAGCCAATACTACTCTAGAAAAGCCAAAAACAACTCAATAACATCAAATAATGCCATAGGAATCAAACTCAAATGATAATACTCGAATCTTTAATGAAATACTAAAAGTCAACCAAAATGTCAATGTGGGCCTGCACCCCAAAACACAACAAAACTCAGAAATCTCAAACAGCCATTCTTATACGGGTCCAAGTATACAAGTTTCATTCAAAACCAACTCAAATCAGGGGTCAAATCTCCATTTTACACTTTAGAAAATTTTAGCCAAAAACCCCAATTTTTCTCTCTAAGATCCACCAACCAAATGTTAAAATCACGAATAATAATCCAATGTGACTCAAGAACACATACCCCAATCCATGTAGTGAAAATCGCCCAAACAGTTGCGTAAATCCGATCTCCCAATCTAAAAATGTGATAAAAAGATCAAAAGCTTAGAATATAAGCTTCTGCCCAACTAATTTCGCTTATGCGATCCATCAGTCACTTATTTGGGACCGCACTTGTGGAAAAACCCTCGAAGATGCAGAACTCACTCATGTCCCCAAATTTTGCTTCTGCGAAATAAAACCTCACGACTCCGGAGCCGCTTCTGCAGACTCTTGTCCGCTTCTGCGGAATTGTAGATTTGCTACCTTTTTGCATCTGCGCAAATCCCAGCCTCAGCAAATATCATTTCTGCAAACTCAAAAGAGCTTCTGCAGAATTTGCACCTGCGGATCAAACCTCGCAGATGCGATTACATCATACAAGAACCGCCTTCAAACTTCAAAATGATCTGAAACTCATCTGAAACTTAACCGAGCCCCTCGGGACCCAATCCAATCATACCAACAAGCCCCAAAACATAACATTGACGTGCTTGAGGCCTCAAATCCCACAAAATAATATCAAAGCCACAAATCATACCTCAATTCAAGCTTAATTAACTATTTCAAATTTCCAAATTCATAACTTACGTCGAATAGTCTAAACAACTCGGAATGACTCCAAATTTTTCACGCAGGTCATAAATCACCATACGAAACTATTGCAAGGCTCAAAATCCCAAACATACATTAAGAACCACAAAGTCAACTATGTGTCAAAACTATCAACTCTCCAAACCTTCAAGCTTCCAACTTTCGCCAATTTAGCCTCAAAATCATCTAGGAACACCGGAACTCAAATTTGGGCATATGCCCAAGTCCAAAATCACCATCCGGACCTAATAGAATCATCAAAACTCTGATTCGAGGTAAATACATAAAAGTCAAACTTGGTCAACACTTCCAACATAAGCTTCCAAACTAAGAACTAACTATTCAAAATCTCTCTGAAATCTATACGCTGTATAAGTCGAAACATGTTGTATCTAGTCATAACCATTTTTCAAGATATAATCACACGATATACCACATAATTCATGTACTCATAGTAATATCTTCTGACCATAATACTTGCTCGTTACTAAACCCGGTACCTATAACAATCATCTATCAAATAGAACCTAGTCTGAAACCATCGTGCACTTCCAACGTTGAAAGAAACACATAGAAATTCAAACCACTCATCTGATCGACAAGTCGTGGAACTCTCTCACCTGACAAGAATGATTACCAAATTCTAAGATGACTAACGGCATTCCCCTCCAAGCATACCTTATCCATATCTGATTGCACTACTCCAAGGTATAATAACCTTATCTCCTTTAGTAGAAGATGCTAGACCGATAGGCCACACCAAATGCCCCTAGTGCCATATACAACGCCATCCGTGCACCAAACAAGCAATAACTAGAATGTAACCAATGAATAAAGGAGAACAAAAGGAGAGAACCATCCCACAAGCTCAAACGATACAACAACAAGGCACAATGTTATGACCCATCCCATAGAGCAGAAGCAAAACACACAAAATAAACACAAAGGATCATATCCCAACATAACTCCATTGTGGTGCGTAAGTTGATCCTAACATACCGGTCAACATGGAATACCCAATTCCAAAATCCATATATCCACCAAACACGTGTTTATCAACAACAAGCATGTGAGGTGCATGACCATAACCATGGAGAAACGGATACCACCACATGATATCAACGTAAAAGCACAACCAAATGCAATAGGCAACTCGACCTCGCAAGAGCAATCTTGCTCAAATTTCGCCACAACACCGAAGAAAAACCACATTATGTGTGTAAATAATCAGCAGTCTAACGACCCATCATAGCATAGAAGATTAACGACCCATCATATCTGGTCATGAATAAGATAAATGCTAGTTAATTACACACCCTTCAACAATAGTTGTGCTGAGTGAACAAACTTGATCCGATGTAGAACATACATTCTCATTAGGCCTACAAATGGGACCCCAAATAAATTTAAATCTAACCGAAATTGGTAAATAATCTTCCAAAAGTCCATAGTCACCTATCTATAACACATACAATCAGTTGTCAAACTCTTAACACACATTCCCAATCTATAACTAAGGAACAGTCTTCCTCTGAGAACATCTAGTTTCTAAACCTCAAGAATACAGGAACTTCCACCTCGAAACATAACTCCACAACTCATCTGACTAACACATCACTCATACACAATGATCCCACGGGAAATATTCCCATAAATCTTTTGCCATGTAGCTAAACCTGAACATAAGTAGTCAATAACCAGGTGATTTCTATACTACCAGACGAGCATCCATAAATCATCAAACAGTGCATCTACCACCATATACTCGTACTCAAGCGATACAAGAAAATGCTAACATCTCCTTATACATCTAAAATCTCCCACGTCGTCTAAAACTCATGACCTTCCTTTCAAAACAGAACTGCAACCTTGTACCTACAACTCTCAATCCCACATGGTGCACTGTATCTATTATGCCATCAGTTGAAAATTATGAGAATCTCATTATCAACATTGAATCACCAATAGGATAAATACTCTATCAGCCAGAAATCTCCCACTAAACACATTTCAGGAGAGAACATTGCAACACGTAACAAACGTTTAGTACCCATAGAAGTCATCCATCTCAAGCTGTGGTCAAAACCATTGAGAACTCTTCGAAACCCATTTGCACATAAGCAAGCCATCAGAACTGAATCCCTCTAACTCAACCAAGTTGCGCAGGTCACCAATCCAAGAGTATAGCCACAAAATACCTATAATATTGCACCACACCGAAGGTACTTATCATTTCTTTTACTATGCTCATCCAAAGTACTACCAAGCTAACCCATTTCATTGAGTTCCTATTGATATATCTTCAAGCCAACACTTCTCCTTGCAAGTACACTATGGTCTTTAATCAAAGCTCACCCCTAATGATCCTAGCATGAAAACACGTTGTCGTAAGGCCCATAAGACAATGTATTCCCTCGTAAGCATCTAATAGTAAGGCAACCAAAGTGCCAACTCTGAATAGTCCTTCTATGAATCTGATGTTGTTTCTTTAACCTCTCTAATACTGATATATAGGATCAATAATGATATAGAAATACAACAAGTCTCGGTGCCATCCAGTGAAAATCTCAGACCTTATCCATATACAAATCCGGGGAACCTCAATTACCACCTATGAATTTTTGACTCATTAGAACCTTCCTGGGAGTCATCCACTCTGTCGTATTCTCCGATGCACAACTAATATGGGCCGAACAACTTGTGCTCCATTAGCATACAAATACCTTAAAAATTAATGCCATCTTTAAGCAACTAAGTGAATCCCTTCTCATTGCACATTTGTCCACAACTAATATCAACCCCGAATCAACTTTTTGCCATAAAGTATAACACATCATGCATCCAACAATTTACTTACTCAAGTCATCCTCAAAATCAGCCCCCTTTAAGTCATAACTGATCCACAAGTGTGTCTCTGTCGAAAAATAAAATAACACATGACCATGTAATCCGATCGTTACTAGTAGACTCCCCTACTAGCTCGAAGAAATAGAACATAACATCACCCACAATACCTTTTTTACATAACTGCCATGATCTCTTACTGTTATCAACCTGAATATTCATAAACTCATGTAACACTAGCCATAAAATACTCCAAATTATCTGCCACATGAATACTCATCCTTATGACTTTCATGCGAACTTCCTCAAGCTATTCGAACTCAAATTACAACACATATAACCCACTGGGTAGAAAGACAATACTCCACAGAAACATCATAAGGATCACACAAACCTAAACCATTTCACAGGAAATAACCCACTTGGTTAGCCTCAAACTGGCATCTCTCTATGAACTTGTCATGGTCACAACCACTATGCAATCACTTAATCCTCCCGAGTCTGAACACATTAATAAGCCATAAGAATCTACTTCATTCCACAAACGTACAACTGAGAGATCCATCAACACACTCATAACTCGAGAGTGTACAACTCATCAAGGCAGAAATCAAGCATCCATAGCCATATACGTCCCAAGAAAATTCTTCTCAGCGTATCCAAACCATCTAATCATAGTCCTCAGCCACATAATACTCGGTATATAGCTATTTCGTAACTCAGTGAGCCATCAATCCAACTCTTAGGGACACTACCAGACATATAAATCCAAACACATATACTCATATAACTCAAACTACCAATCCCAAGATGTGGTCTGAACTTGGCCTCAAATCCTCCAGAATGTCCTATCCCCACAACACAGAAAAACACATCCCGCACCTCATCCACGACATCACAAGCCACCGATGCAAAGTTGATACCTAGTGCTCAACATCACATATGAGTGAATGGTATGAAACCAAAGATATAAGCTTCATGCTAAAATAAAGTTGCTCGAGAAGGAAAGAAAGAAGGGGACTTTTCTAGATGCCATGTAACCTCTCGAAGATAAGTATGGACGTCATCATACCAATCTGCGACTCTATTAGAAACTTGCTCATGACTCGCAGAACCTATAAACCTAGAGCTCTTCTACAAACTTGTCATGACCCAAAATCCACTCAGTCCTCATGGCACCTATCCCCAATATTCTACGTAAGCCAAACATAGAGTAATGCAACATAATTGACAAATCAATAATAACATGGAGTGAAATAGATGAAATCTATACAATAACTCAGGGATTGATAGTACCAGTCACGAGCCACATAGATTTAGATTTATAAAGCCGGTACACAAAATAAATACAACATCAGTTTTGAATTACAATGAATCTAACGCTACCAATGACAAGCGGTAGATATATCCGGAAAGCAAGTACATCTTCAATGCCAGTTTCCGTCATTCACAACAGCTCAACTCCAAGATTTACACGCAAAGGTACAGAATTGTATTATGTGTACAGCCGACCTCACATATCTAGTAAGTATCCTGACTAACCTAGGAGAAGTAGGGAAGAGGTCTAAAAAAATAGATACTCACAATATATCAAGGATACTCAACCTACATAGCTCAATAACATATCTGTGTACCCAGCAGTAGTAACGAAGTCATAACATGAAAATATAGGTACATAGTGCACATAGAGAAGCTGTGTGAAAGCCTCTTAGAAACTCAACATGTAAAGAAGGTATGCTTCGGATAACAAATAATACATTAACAAATGTATATAGAGAAAATATTCCCATATACTATTATTGTTCAACGACTTAGTATGTAGAGAAGATATGCGTCCAACATCATTAAATTATCAAGCTTGCATATAGAGAAGATACGTGTAGAGTATCTAATAATCCTTCAACGGTTTCATATAGAGAGGATATACGTGAAATACCAGATAATCCTTCCGCAGTGCATATAGAGATGATATATATGAAATAATAATTAATCCTTCAACAAGTGCATATAGAATACATATGCATGACCACTCAATTAATCCTTCATCATTTGCATATAGAGAAGATATGCAGTATTAAACAAGTCAAGGCATACGGGTTCACATATAGAGAAGATACGTACTGGTCTCATATCATCAAGTAAGGTGGCATATAGAGAAGATGTGCATAAGGGCATGTATACATTTCGAAGCTAGCATATAAAGATGATATGCAGAAAAAAATCATGTATATATCCAAGGAATTTGCAAATAGAGAAGATGCAAAGTCCAACCAATGATCAACTTTACCATGATCCACAACAACCAGAAACCCGTTAGTTTCTCACAACCTGCGTGTACATCATCAAGAGAGAAGCATGAGAAGGTGACCCTAGGGGGGTGGATCCTTATCCACACGCTTCACTTACAACTAACATGCCAATCATAACAACTGCACGGACAACTCACGTGCCATAATAATACCGCACGGACCACGCACATGTTGCCAACCCAGTCCATCACACAAAAGGCATATACAAGAATGCATGTATACGAACAACGGATGTCAAATCACATACTCATGGACTAAATAAGATAGCATGATAAGGTGTATGCATGTGTGAGTGTACAACTACAACTCAAATCAGGCGGATACGCCATACAACAACAATTGTCATGCTCAATAGGAAATCAACACCTACACATGATCTCTAGAATGAGTCATGGAATTCATGTAGTCAAACAAATATATAAAGCATGATAGCAAGAAGCACAATATCAAAATCAAGGCATGGTACAATTTAAAGACAACTCTAGTCAGGAATCATACATAACACCAGTATGTACACACGACATATCGCATATAGGCTGCTTCTCACACATTTCAATTAGGCAAAAAAAGTCACGTCCTTAGGGTTATTGCCTCAACAATATTAGGCAAGATACTTCCCTCAAACAAGCCAAAACAATAATCTAAAAACTCCTTAGCGTGCGAATCAACCTCTCAACGGCTCGAAACTAGCCAAAATAACTCAATAACATTTTGAATAATGCCATAGGAATCAAACCCAAATGATAAAGGTCGAATCTTTAATCAAATACTCAAAGTCAACCAAAAAATCAACCATGGCTTGCACCCCGTAACCCAACAAAATTCACAAATCCCGAACGCCCATTCGAATACGAGTCCAAAAATACAAGTTTCCTCCAAAACCAACTCCAATTCAGGGTTCAAATCTCATTTTTACACTTTAGAAAGGTTTAGCCAAAAACTCCAATTTGTTCTCTTAGATTCAATAACTAACTGATAAAGTCAAGGATGAAATAACGAATAATAATCAAATCCAAGTCAAGAACACTTAACCCAATCCAAGTAGTAAAAATCCAATAAAAATTGCCTAAATTCAAGCTCTCAATTTCAAAATGTGATAGAAAGACCAAACCCTTTGAATATAAGCTTTTTCCCCATATAACTTCGCTTATGCGATCCATCAGGTGCATTTGCAGCGCCGCATCTTCTGAAAAACCCTCATAGATGAGTAACTTACTTATGTCCCAACACATGCTTTTGTAGAATAAAACTCCGCATCTGCAAAATCGGGGATGCGCTACCTCTTCGCATATGTGCCAAAGGCTGAGCAAATTTCGCTTATGCGAAATGATATTTGGCTTAAAGTATATGTATTTATATGCTTGTCCCCTAACATTTTACTCGAATTTCATGTATTTGAATGTGTATTGTGATGATTTGAGCTAATTTATGGTATTTTTTTGTGTAGGAGTCAATCGAAAGCGATATGGGAAAAAGGGCACAAGTTGGAGGAAGAAGAGAAGAAAAGAGGAATAATGCCCAGGCTAGCGCCTAGGCCAGCGTGTCACGCTACCTGGCACGCAGAAGGCAGATTTGATTCTCTTGGGGATTCAGCCCAGCGCAGCGCTAGTGCATTGAGCTACCCTGGATGCTGAGGTGAGACTTCTCCTATTTCGCGCGAGACATGGTTTTGACGGCCCTACACGACCCCAACTTGGATAAAAGGAATTGTAAACCTAATTTTGAGGAGGAGACGCCAATTAGAGAGTACAATACAAGCACAAAACACTCTGGAGCAAGGATTGTCAATATTTCTTCATTATTTTTAGTATTTTCAACAATTCAAACACTTGTGAAATTATTTAATACAATCATGAGTGGATATGACCCATTAGTTCCGGGGTTGTGATTTAGCCATGAATATTGTTGTTTGAAATTAACTTCTCCTTGATTATAATTCACTATTACATGGTTGTTTCCTTGATTTTGTGTTTAATTGATTGATTTTGGGGCCAATGGTAATGTTAGAGCAACTATCTAAATTATGCTTGGGAAAGATACGTTTATATTAGAGAAGAATTAAAGAGGGCATAATCTTAACTCTAAAGTCGGGGTAGATTTGTTGTTGGGATCGGAATATACCTAATCACCATGCTTAATTGAGTATCATGATCTTAATGCGTTCTTGATAGATAAATTCCATCAGAATATAGGCAGTAATCTATTTTGGGCAGGCGGGTAGTAATTCAGGAGAATACTATGAGTACGCTTTACTCGATTAATTAGCAACCATAAGCAAATTTGCATGAAGAGGGGAGTTTGCTAGAACACAATATGATTGGTGAATCGATCACAACCCTGGAATGTCTATCTTCATTGAATTCTCAACACAACCAATTTTCTGTTTGTTTAATTAGTTAATCGTTATATTTACTGTTCAGTTATTAATAACACAAACTCAATCTTGATCGACTTGACTGGATAGAAATTTGAGTTGAAATTAGTAGGTGGTTAACATAAGTCTCTATTAGTTAGACACTCTACTCATCATTTTATTACTTGTTGATCACGTATAATTGCGTGTACATTTGGGAGCAATATGTTTTTAGCGCCATTGCCGGGACATGAATATAGACTACTTTACTAGCTTTAGCTTTTGTTGTTTATTTTGTTAAGTCTAACGTTTCTTATTAGTTTCTCTAATCTCATGAACTTTGCTTTAATGCAAAGGGTTAGGAGCCAAGATAGACTTCAAAGCTTTGACCCAGAACTTGAGAGAGCATTTCAAAGAAGGTTGAGAGAAGCATGGGACACAGATAATCTTCAAGCACTTGTTCAACTACTAGTGGAGAAGGCAGACGGGCAACCATTGGCGGTACAGGAGGTGGCAATGCCTAGAATTGCTAATGTCACCTCTAGCATCGTGAAGCCCATAATCACTGGGCATTTTGAGCTGCAAGAGAGCATGATCCATCTGTGACATGTAAACGGGCAATTCATGGGTCTACTACACAAGGATCCACAATAACACATTTTGAACTTCTTGGAGATCACTTATACATATATCACAAATGGAGTCGCACCAGACTATGTGAGGCTCACATTATTCCTTTACTCTCTATTGGGCGAAGCAAAGAGATTGTTTAAGGCGGAACTGGCTAACTTTGTTACATCATGAAATGATCTGGCTCATAAATTCTTAGCACGATTCTTTCCCTTAGGAAAAATTGCAAAAATTAGAAGTGAGATAGTCACTTTTAAACATGTGGGTGAGTCCTTATATTCTGCTTGGGAGAGGTTCAAGCGGCTGCTTCGAGGTTGTCTTCATCATAATCAAACTAATGAGGTGTTGGCTCATACCTTCATAGAAGGTCTACACCCGGACAATGAGATCGTGGAATATGCTATAGCTGGAGGTCAAGTGTTGAGCAAATTTTCCAAAAGTTATACTGATTCGCAAGGAGAAATGAGAAGACATACAGTCCATAAAACTATGAGGGTCCTTGATCTAGACGTTATTTTGGCATTATCGGTATAGGTTGGTACATTGGCACATGAGTTTAACAAAATGGCCATGGTTCTCAATAAACAGCAAGTTCAACCAGTGCAGCAAGTGCATGGGTTTTGTGAAGTTTGCGGAGAGGTTCACATGAGTGATCTATGCCCAGCAAATCCAGAATTAGTATACTTTGTGGGTAATGTAAATCAAGGACAGGAAAACAAGTATATGAACACCTAAATTTTGAATTAGAGGAACCACCCATGCTTCTCACGGGGCAAAACTCAAGGTAGTCAAGTCAACATCAATATAGACCACAACAAGCTGAATAACTGTAAGGCCCAGTAAAATTTCACCTAGAACCAGGGGTTTCGTAATGCCAAGGTAGGCTTATATGTTTGATGATTGCAGTACAGACTTTTTGGATTGACCAGTGCGTAGGGTATTGAAGAAAACTTGTTGTAGAACAAGGCGTTTTTGCGGTCCATTATTTGACCGCAAAACTGATCTACTGATCGCAGATCTATCGCGGAGTGAAGAAGAAAAATGGGCCAAATTCAGGAGGTCCTTTTCCGGTCAACTATGCGACCGCATAATGGTTTCGTGGGTCGCACATCCATTGTAGAACCAACAGGATAAAACTTTTGGAAGAGGTTCTACGGTCCATTATGCGACCGCATAACTGATATGGGGACTGCAGATCTGTCACGCCCCAAAATCGAGGAGCACGACCGTCGCTCAACCGAGTGAACCCGACCGAGCAAGCCTGTTAGATTTTCTTCTACCCAAACTCATCCACGAATGAAGATAATACATATTTTCATTAGTTAGACAAAAACGTGGTCATGTCTACAATACCAATTCATTAACAATAGTTTTCATCATTTTTAAAGTCTTAATGGGACAAGTAATACAACACAACGTATCATAGTTTGTCTTTCCCAACACCAATACACAACCCACACTATGTCTACAAGGCCTCCATGGACAAAGAAGAGTACAATGATAATGTCGGCAATAAGGCCCCGACTATACCTCTAACAGAATACACAAAGTACAAATGATTCATGACCTCGGGATGAAGTGGGGCTCTCCAAGTCAGTTGGAAAGAAGGTGTACTGCAATCACTGATCAATATCGCCTGCTGTGGAATCACCTACATCCATTTAAAGATGCAGCACCCCCGACAAAAGGGACGTTAGTACCGTCGAATAGCACTAGTATGTATAACTAAACACCCTCTCAATAGAACAATAAATACAAACAAGAAAATCATAATACCAATGAAAGTCTTAATCAACATCAAACCTCAATTTAGGATCAAGACAGTGTTCAAATTAGTTTCCATATCTCATATTGGGAGATATTTAGTGTCGATATTCCATTGTTCACAATACCAATACCACCGTACTCTTAGCACGGAGTCCGATCACGACCCGATCGGTTAGGCTATCTCATTACAGACATCAACCGCAATTTCTTTCAGTATCAGTATCACCGTCTTTAACACAGAGTCCGATTACGACCCGATCGGCTAGGCTATCCATTAGGGACATCGACCACAATCACAATTTAAATTAAAATTACCAGTAGAATCACCACCATGTGTACGACATGGTGTCCGATCACCACCCGACCGGCTAGGCTGTCTTAGTCGAGACATCAACCTCTTTATATCAATCATCGCATCTCATATTACTTTCACATCTTTTCATTTCATTAGCACTAATTGCCATAATTATAAGATCATTCTTGGCACGTTGGCCATATTTAGTATTTCATGCTCACCTTTCTTTATTTCTAACATCAACATCACCAACAACAACAAGAACAATTTAAATCAAGGCATGTAGTACACATATGAGCAATTAAGAGTCTAAGGCACATAGAGATTCTTCACAAAATTTGTCATAACCGCCTCCGTTTGAATTTAACTTGAAGTCGAACATTTCTAATGCATAGCCCATATTTTTAACACATCCTCAATTGATAACATAACATAAATAAAGCATTGGAATACTTGTTGAACATATATCTTCCAACTCAATCTTACTCGGTATAGTCAATTTTATAATGAACCACTCGGGACTTACATAATTCACATGAATATCGTGGGATCAAATTCTAAGAGAAAAGTTTAGCCAAGATACCTCAATCGAGCTTCCATAACTCTAAAATGTTCTGGAATTCTTAGCAACTTCAATCTATTTTAGAAATATAACAAATTGAACCAAAATTAGGAAGATGATTATGGTTCTAGCTCATTTGAGCATTTTATCAAACACTAGGTGTGCATTAAGGTTTCAATGTCCTTTTATGGAGGATTTCATCATCCCACAACCCAATCATTACCATTTTTATCACAACAATCTTCCTACACCCTTTGATAATACATACATGTAAAATAAACAACTCTCATGCACAAATACTATCTTGTTAATTACCTATTTCTAGACATATTTCGAGATTGAGGGTTAGGGTGTAGAATCTTACCTCTAGGATAAAGACCTAGTGAGTTTCCCTTCTTAATCTTCCAAAACTTGAGCAAGAATTGAAGAACAATTATTGAAGAACACCTTCTCATTCTAGGGCACTCTCTTTCCCTCTAAAATGTCAGATTATAGCTCAAAAATAGCCCAAAGAGTGTATTTAACGAAGTAGGGTCGGGTTTTAATAACCCAAAATTGGAGCTCTGGAACAAGGTCTGCGGTCGCATATGCGACCGCATAACGGTTATGTGCACTGCATATCGGTCGCATAATCGGTGATTAAAACAGCCAAAAACATGTCCGTGTCTGCGGTCATTATGTGGTCCGCATAACTGTTCTACGGTCGCATAATGCACTGTAGAACAGTTATGCGATCACATAGTCGCATAATGCACTGCAGAACAGTCTGACCCTCTCCTGCCACACTTCTGCGGCCATTATGCGGTCCGCAGAGTGATTCTACGGTCGCATAATGGACCGCAGAAGCGCACTTTTCTGGCAAAATATTTCCTTTACTTTTCGGTGCATTGTTCCACCCAAAAAGTCCGGCTCCATGAAATATCAAATTTTTTTTTTCATTTTGCAAAATTTTTGGGGGCCTTACATTCTCGCCCACTTAGGATCATTCATCCTCGAATGAGGGTAAAATCTCTTATTCGCATCTTATGCAATTCAATTTTCATACCACACTCCAGCAGCCCCAAATTTGAATAACTCCCTAAAATTCCAAAAATTTCGCCAGAGTTTCCCTGTAACTGGGCCTATCCACCTGTCAGAAAGCCCCAGAAATACATCCTAACAACATACACATAATCCAACGACATAACATAATACAAAACAACACCAACTGTGGCCCTCATAAGTAATTATATTACCAGAACGGAACGCTCTTAACATCAAATGTATAAATCATACATAATTGATAGAAATTATCTCTTGGCATTTTCATAAGGCAACTCATAAATAAATGGTTATTCAAATAAATAAGTATATTTTTCTTTCATTTCTTCCTTGGCCTCACAAGTAGCCTCTTCAACCTGTTGGTTTCGCCACAACACTTTCACAGAGGAAATTTCTTTATTTCTCAATTTTCGGACTTGCCGATCAATAATAGAAATCAGAATCTCTTCATAATTCAATTTCTCACTTACCTTAATAGTCTCAACCGGAACAATGAGTGTCGGATATCCAACTACTTTCTTCAACATAGACACATGAAACACCAGGTGTACTAATGACATTCAGGTGGTAGCTCAAGCTTGTACACCACCTCACCGATCCTCTGAATGATTTTGTATGGTCTGACATATCTCAGACTCAATTTTCCTTTCTTACCAAATTGCATTACACCCTTCATGGGGGAAACTTTCACGAATACCCAAATCACCTTCTTTGAACTCCAAATTGCTACGACGAACGTCCAAATAGGATTTCTAACGACTCTGAGTAGTCTTCAACCGCTCCTTAATGATCTTAACTTTTTCCATAGCCTGATGCACTAGGTCTGGCCCTATCAACTCTGCTTCCCCAATTTCAAACCACCCAATGGGAGATCTACATCTCCTACCATATAAAGCCTCGAACGGTGCCATTTGAATGTTAGCATGATAGCTATTGTTTTATGCAAATTCTACGAGTGGTAAATGATCATCCCAGCTACCTTTAAAGTCTAGAACACAAGCGTGCAACATATCCTCAAGCATATGAATAGTCCGCTCTGCCTCCCCGTCAGTCTGCGGGTGAAAGGTTGTACTAAGATTCACCTGAGTACCCAAACCTTGCTAAAATTTCATCAAAAAATAAGCAGTGAATTGTTCTCCCTGATCAGAAATAATGGAAAGTGGGGTGCCATGCAACCTGACAATTTCTTTTATATACAACTGAGCATACTACTCCGATGTGTCGGCAGACTTAACCGGAAAAAAGTGTGCTGACTTCGTAAGTCGATCCACAATCACCCAAATTGAGTCAAACTTGCAAGGAGTACGGGGTAATCCTACCACAAATTCTATATTAATCGTTTCCCACTTCCACAATGGAATTTCTATGTTCTGTACCAACCCACCGGGCCTTTGGTGCTCGGCCTTCACTTGCTGACAATTTGGACACTTAGCCAAAAACTCCGCTACATTCCTCTTCATATCGTTCCACCAATAGACTTCCTTAAGATCATGATACATTTTTGTAGAACCTGGATGCACGGAATACCTAGATGTGTGAGCTTCAGTCATAATTCTTTCACGGAGATCATCTATATTTGAAACACATAGACGCCCTTGGTACCTTAGTGTACCATCACCCATGACAAGAGAAAAGGCCATGGTCTTATGTTTATGAATTCCCTCTTTCAATTTCACCAATATTGGATCGTTGTATTATTTCTCTTTGACTTTCACAACAAGCGATGATTCAGCCTTATTTTGCATAATTACCCCTACTTCACTAGAGTCTGCAAGATGAACTCCTAAACTAGCCAATCGGTGAACTTCTTTGGCCAATGGCCTTTGATATGCCTCCAAGTGTGCTAAGCTACCCATAGATTTTCGGCTAAGAGCGTCCGCCACAACATTAGCCTTCCCTGGATGGTATAAAATATCAATGTCATAATCCTTGAGTAATTCAAGCCATCTTCTCTGCCTCAGATTCAATTCCTTCTACTTGAAAATATATTGAAGGCTCTTATGGTCCGTGAATATATCCACATGGACCCCATATAAATATTGACGCCAAATTTTCAATGAAAATACCACTGCCGCAAGTTCTAAATCATGACTTGCCTAGAAGCATAAGCTATAACCTTGCTATGTTGCATTAATACACGTGCATACCCGATTCTTGAAGCATCACAATATACCACGAATCCATCTATACCCTCTGGTAGAGTCAACACCGGTGCCGTGGTCAATCTTGCTTTCAACTCCTGGAAACTCTTTTCACAAATATCTGACCATTGGAACTTAATTGCCTTTTGCGTCAATTTAGTCAATGGGGAGGCACGAGTAGAAAACACCTCCACAAACTTCCTGTAATATACAGCTAATAATAAGAAACTGCGTATCTCTGTTGGAGTTGTAGGCTTCGGACAATTCTTCACAGCTGAAATTTTCGGAGGATCAACCTTAATCCTCACTAGAAACTACATAACCCAAGAATATGATCGATTCAAGCCAAAATTCACACTTTGTAAATTTTGCATATAACTGGTGCTGAAGTATGGTTTGCAGAACTACCCTGAGTTGATCGACACGGTCTTCATGACTTCGAGAATATACAAGTATATCGTCAATAAACACTATCACAAAAGAGTCGAGGAATGGCTTAAAAACTCGATTCATAAGATCCATGAAAGCAGTTGGGGCATTTGTTAGACCAAAATACATCACCAAAAATTCAAAGTGCCCATATCGGCTTCTGAAAGTTATTTCCGGAATATCCCACTCCCTGATCTTCAATTGGTAGCACCCGGATCGTAAATCAATTTTGGAGAAGTACCTAGCACCTTGCAATTGGTCAAACAAGACATCTATCCTTGGCAGTGGGTACTTATTCTTGATTGTGACATTATTAAGCTGCCGATAGTCAATACACATTCTCAATGACATATCTTTCTTTATTAAAAAAAGTACAGGTGCACCCCAAGGCGACACACTCGGTCGGATGAAACCCTTTTCTAATAAATCTCTCAATTATTCCTTTAGCTCCTTCAAATCTGTCGGTGCCATTCTATAGGGTGGAATAGATATAGGATGTGTGTCTGGCATCACATCAATCCCAAAATCAATCTCCCTATCTGGTGGGATCCTAAGGAGTTCATCCGGAAAGACTCCCAAAATTCATTCACAATAGGCACAGACTCAAGTGTAGGTGCCTCAGTATCGGTGTCCGTAACCCGGACCAAATAGTAAATACATCCCTTGTTGATCATTTTCGTGGCCTTAAGGTAGGAAATAAACCTACCCTTCATAACTACATCATTACGCTTCCACTCAATAACTGGCTCATTTGAAAATTCGAACCTATTAGTTCTGGTTCGGCAATCAAGCTTGGCAAAACAACAATAAAGCCAATCCATCCCCATTATCACATCAAAATCGACCATTCTCAATTCAATAAGATCAGCCACGGTGTCCCGACCACGCAACGTGACAACACAACCCTTATAAACCCACGCGGCCAAAATAGACTCATAAAGTTGTTCTGGTTCTATCCCAAATTCCATAGCAGCATAAGGTGTGACATATGACAAAGTGGAACCGGGATCAATAAGAGCATATACATCATGAGATTGGACAGTCAATATACCTGTGACAACATCTAAAGAAGCCTCTGAATTCTGGCGACCCCTCATAGTATAGAAACGGCCAGATCCTCTCGAACTCTGTTCCACCCCTAGCTGCACCACGCCCTGCGGGTGTTGGAGTACCTCGAGATGGAGGAGGTGCTACAGATATAGTAGCTGCAGAACTGAGTGGCTGTGCCATGCCCCTTCCCGCACCCTAGCAGGACGAACGACAATCCCCCTGAATGTGACCCATCAATCCGCATCCGTAGCATATGGTTGTCCATGAAGCATATTCCTAGGTGCATCTTTCCACAACAAGGGCATGGGGGCCTCCTCTGCTACTAGAATCTACCACCATGACGACCCTGCTGATGTGAGCCCTTGTTGACCTGACTGGGCCTAAAACGGCTCCATTGCTGCTGCTGACTGGACCCTGATGGTGGTGCACTAGCCGAAGACTGAGCAAAGGACTGGGATAGCCCTGACGACCCGCCCCTGAATGTTGACTTGCCACCACCAGAAGAACCACCAACGTTGCCCGCAGACCGGGCCTTATTACTACCCTCTCGCTCCATTATGTTCTTCAATTAGCGGGTCTCTGGGGCTTGAGAGAATGCCACCATTTTTCCATAGTTCATATCAGAATTCAAGACAGCTATAGCAGTCTCATTAATTACCAAGGGACTAAGCCCTTGCACAAAGCGGCGCACTCTAGCCTCCATAGTGGGCAACATGTAAATAGCATACTTAGACAGGTACGCGAATCTCATATGGTAATCCCACGCACTCAGGCTACCTTGTCTCAAGTTCTCAAACTCAGCGGCACGGGCTGCCTTAGTCTTGGCAGATAAGAAATGATCAATGAAGGTATAGGTAAACTCACCCCACCTCGCCGGAGGGCTCCATTCTTCACGGGACTCCTCCTATAGTTCAAACCAAGAATATGCCACCTTTTTCAGGCGGTAGGAGGCCAATTCCACTGCCTCTGTCTCAGTAGCACTCATAACTCGGAGTGTCTTGTGCATCTCATCAATGAAGTCCTAGGGATCTTCCTCTGCGTTAGTACCCGTGAACACTAGAGGATCCAACTGGAGAAACCTGTTCACCCTGGAACTAGTAGAATCCCCTAGCTAACTGGAAGATGTGGGTGCAACATTTGATCTCTGGGCCTGGGATGCCACTATCTGAGCCAATATCTGTATGGATCCCCTAAGATCAACATCCGACAAACCAGAACCGGAAGTTGGAACTGGAGGTGGAACCGGTATATCAGTTGGAAGGACCGTTGCACCCTCAGTAGGTGTAGGGACAGGAGCGGTCTGATCAGTTATAGTAGATTCAGGCAGTGTTGTGACTAGAGGAATATTCTCACTCCTCGGGTGCTCACCCGCATCATCAATTATTGGATCAACTGTCACTCTTGGGGCGACATTGGCTCTTTGGCCAGTTCTTGCCTTCTTCTTAGTTGTCATATACTGAAAATTAGAGCAACTCAAGAGTTAAAGGAGGAACAATCTTACAACCTGCTTTATGGCACGATTAAGAACATGAAAGAAGGGTATTATTCCTAAATGTCCATGTAGCATCCTAATTATAGATGTGGTCGACAACACACCGATAATAAGGACTCTATTAGACACGGCTCCGAGACATCCTATGATACTTTAAAACCTTAGGCTTTGATACGCACATTGTCGCGCCCCAAAACCAAGGAGCGCGACTGGTGCTCAACCGAGTGAACCCGACCGAGCAAGCCTGTTAGATTTTCTTCTACCCAAACTCATCCACGAATGAAGATAATACTTAATTTCATTTATTAGACAAAAACGTGATCATGTCTACAATACCAATTCATTACCAATAGTTTTCATCATTTTTAAAGTCTCAATTCCACATATTTTTCATAATATGAAATGGAAATAGTAATTCAAATACAACATAGTGAGTTTGACTTCCCAACACCAATATACAATCCACACTATGTCTAAAGAAGAGTACAATGACAATGCCGGCAATAAGGTCCCGGCTATACCTCAAACAGAATACACAAAGTACAAAAGATTCATGACCCCGGGATGAAGTAGGGCTCACCATGTCTGTTGGGAAGAAGGTGTACTGTTATCACTGATCAATATCTTCTTTTGTGGAACCACCTGCATCCATTTAAAGATGCAGCTCCCCTGGCAAAAGGGATCTCATCACAATGCTGTATGGATCGACATCACATCACATATCGCTAGCAATAATCTCATCCCATTTAAGGGGAAAATATCTCAACACACCAATCTCATCCCATATAAGGGGAAACAGTCTCATCACATTAACACGGGGATTTACCCCTCAATCACTCCTACACCGGCTCGAGTAGTTTCGGGGTTAGGTTGTTCCGACCTACCCTTCCTCGATGGCTAATCGATACTCCCAAAGCATTTGTTATTAAAAGTATTTACCTCTCAATTCATATTCTTTTGTATATCATTCATTTTATTGGCATCATTGGCCATAACGCAATATCATTCTTGACATATTGGCCGTACTTCATAATGCAGTTCACTTTCAATCATTAACATGGATAATAAACAACAAGGCCTTTCAGATTAAGACTTTAATCACATACTTGAGCAAATTAGGGTCTTAGTCACATATGACTTCTTACACAATTGACATGGTAGCTTTCATAAGAATTCACGCTTTCGAATCATAACAGAGTAACACACAGCCCATACTTAAACCACATCCTAAAACATTAACTTAACATAACAAGAATCTTTGGAATACATATTGAATACATAATTATTTCGACACAAGGCTTATTTTACAAAAATTCAATTTATAAAAGGCATCACGATACTTACATGGACATTTCGAGTTTTAATTTTAAGAGAAGAGTTTAGCCAACATACATTACCTCGGACCTTTTTAAACTACTACATTGTTCCGGAATTCTTAGCTTCTTCGATCTATTTCGAAATATAGCAAAATTGAACACAAATTAGGAGAGAGTTTATGGTTCCAGCTCATTTGAGTATTTTATCAAATACTAGGTAGGTATTATGATTTCAAGGTCCTCCCATGGTGGATCCTTTCACCCCCACTACCCAAAGTCTACCCAATTTAGCTCCACATTCTTCCCCCAACCCTTGATAGTACATGCATGTAAAAATAAATAACTCCCATACCCAATAATTACCTTACTAATTACCTATCATCAATTAGAATCATGAAATTGAGGGCTATGGAGTAGAAACTTACCACCAGGATTATGACCTAGTGATTTCTTCTTACAATTTATTCAACTTTGAGCAAGAATAGATGGATGATAGGCTTAGGAACTCCCCCCCCAAACTCCTTGGCACTCCCTCTCTCTAGAATGTATATTTTCTCTTCTGAAATGGTCAATTACTCTGATATATCGAAAAAGGATCGGGTAAAAAGATTGGAAAAAAGAGCCCCGTCACAGATCTGCGGTCGCATATGCAGCGCCTCCGGAAAAAGGGACGTTAGTACATATGGAATAGTACTAGTATGTAAAACCAAACACGCTCTCAATACAAGGAGCAACAGTAAACGGAAAATAAAACATTATATCAATAAGAGATTCAAACGGTATCAAAGTGCCACATTAAGGGAAACTTACATTTCAAGTAGATTTTGATAATTTAAGTTGGGAGATCTTTAGCACCGATATACCACCGTGTGTTAGCACGGAGTCCGATCCCAGCCCGACCGGCTAAGTTGTCTCACCCCAGGACATACACTCACAATACCACCATGTGCGCGGCATGGCTTGCGATCTCAGCCCGATCGGCTAAGCCGTCTCACCACAATGCCGTATTGGTCGACATTACATCTCATCTAGCTAGCAATAATCTCATCCCATTTAAGGGGAAAATATCTCAACACACCAATCTCATCCCATATAAAGGGAAACAGTCTCGTCACATTAACACACGGATTTACCCCTCAATCACTCCTACACCGGCTCGTGTAGTTTCGATGTTAGGTTGTTCCTACCTACCCTTCCTCGGTGGCTAATCGATACTCCCAAAGCATTTGTTATTAAAAGTATTTACCTCTCAATTCATATTCTTTTATATATCATTCATTTTATTGGCATCATTGGCCATAACGCAATATCATTCTTGGCATATTGGCCGTACTTCATAATGCAGTTCACTTTCAATCATTATCATGGATAATCAACAACAAGGCCTTTCAGATTAAGACTTTAATCACATACTTGAGCAAATTAGGGTCTTAGTCACATATGACTTCTTACACAATTGACATGGTAGCTTTCATAAGAATTCACGCTTTCGAATCATAACAGAGTAACACACAGCCCATACTTAAACCACATCCTCAAACATTAACTTAACATAACAAGAATCTTTGGAATACATATTGAACACATAATTATTTCGACACAAGGCTTATTTGACAAAAATTCAATTTTTAAAAGGCATCATGAGAATTACAAGGACATTTCGAGTTTTAATTTTAAGAGAAGAGTTTAGCCAACATACCTTGCCTCGGGCCTTTTTAAACTACTACAATATTCCGAAATTCTTAGCTTCTTCGATCTATTTGGAAATATAGCAAAATTGAACACAAATTAGGAGAGAGTTTATGGTTCCAGCTCATTTGAGTATTTTATCAAATACTAGGTAGCTATTGTTACACCCTATATTTTCGTATGTAAAAATGCGTCGTAAGCAAACTAATGTAGGACAAAAAAATGAGATAATATTTAAAAGTATATAAAGTAAGTTAATCATGTTACCTCTGAGGTTACAAATATTGAAGATCATGAACAACAAGTACAAAGAGGGTTGGACAGTTCAGAAGCTAAAGCAATTAAATAAAACAATGTTTCATCGAAAGTCGACAAGTTGGGAATGTTATAACATGTACCTTTGGGGTGAGACTAGGGTGATTAACATGATAAAGAGATTATGTTATGATTTATATTAGTCGTATTACATCCGTGTGTTATGTTTTTAAGTCAAGCGAGTTGTGGAACAAAAGTCGATGAAAGTCATCACAAGTTACATTCATAAGTTTTACTGAAACTTTGGGTCAAATGTAACTGCAATTTTCTCCCAATATACTTAGAGTTATGGTGTGTTCCACACATCAAATTAAAGATCTATGAGTCTATTTTCCAACGCATTAAACCATTTGTCAATACGACATCGGAGTAGAGAGATATGTGCATTTTTGCGATACTGCGCAAGCTGCTAGGTGACAGGTAGGTGTGTCACCTACTTGCTTAAATGAAAGCCCAAAAATGGGCCATTTCGGGTCGTCCAAAGAGGCCTTTTAAGGGCCTATTTTCTTCATATATTAGACTTAAAATAGAGCATAATAACCAGACATAAGCTCTGCAAAGAATCCTCCCAAAAATTTCCCACAAACCCTAATTGATTTTCTCTCCCTTTCAAGTTCCAATTGGAGGTAAAACTTAGAGTTTGAAGAACCAAGATAGGAGCTGAGTTATCCAACAAATAAGGTGATTTTACTGCTCTCTTTCATCCATTTTTTCTTCTGTAAATTCATGGTAAGTCGTTCTATACTTGTAAGAACTCACGGGATGGTGATCGGAAGCCGTGAGTTCGAGTTATTCACTTGTAGCGGACTGTTTTGTGGACTGTTTTGTGTTGCTGTTGGGCTGCGTGTTTTATTACTATTTTGTGGAGTTTTGGAGGAGGAAGGGGGTTTATAAACACCATATAAATGTAGGGTGGTTGGCTGGTCGTTCGTCATAACATTTTCGGGTCGTTTGACACTACTACGGTGGTCGTTTTGTGTACGAAGAGATTGGAGTGTGTTGGGCTGTTTTGTAGTATTTGATGGTGTATATAGGGCTGGAAAATGATGTATATATGTTGTTATTGTTCTGTCCTTGTATTGTTGGTGTTATCTTGAAGTTGGAGGAAGGGCATATTATAGGGGAGATGCTGCCCGTTTTAATACAAAATAGGTTTGTCGTTCGTTGTGCGATAGTTGTACCTTTCGTAACTTAACGATAGTATTATTATCATTCTTGTAGATTAAGGTGCGAAGAGGTGAGTTCAACTTGGTGATTGAAAAGATTGTGATAAGGTATGTTAAGGCTAAGCCTTCCTTCATTTTGGCATGATCTCGTAGCTACATGTGTTAGTAATGAGACAAAAAGAGAAGTTCATATTCATGAATTTATTCACACTATTCTAGTCTCATAAGTTACAATATTATTCCTTATCGAGACTCTATATTCAATTTTAGTATTGTCTTCTTTCAGTCAAGAGAGCAGCAAGCCTATATATACAGTATTACAGTATTTTCATTACCATCGAGCTATAATCGATGGGCAGGCCCCTATTGGGCAACTTCTGATCAGATGGAAAGTTATATACCGAGCCTACTGTGGCCGAGCGCCTATGAGCGAGCCCAGCATGGTCGAGATACATAGCCTAGTATGGCCGAGCGCCTATAAGCGAGCCTACTATGGCAGAGCAGTTATATATACCGAGCCTTATAAGGCCGTACAATTATTTTACTTACTATATTGAAAGAGTTGAGTCAGTATCAGCAGGTAAGTATATCTCCAGATCATCTTTGACTCCCAGTTAATTTCAGTTATCATATTATCAGTTCAGTTTCAGATTTCAGTTATTTTATTGCCTTACATACTCGGTACATTATTTCGTACTGACGTCCCTTTTTTGGGGGCGCTGCATTTCATGCGTGCAGGTTCAGACAGACAGACGGGTAGACCTCCTCAGTAGGTGTTTTCTGAGTTCCGCCTGATCGGTAAGCTCCACGTCTTTCGGAGTTGCCAGGACTAGAGTTTTGTGTACATCTTATGTATATCTGTATATATGTTATGGGTAGGTCGGGGCCCTGTTCCGATCACAGTACATCTATCAGTAGAGGCTTGTAGGCATATCCTGTTGGTTAGTGCAGTATGTTGGGTTTGTATAAATTGGTGGTTTGTCAGCTGTAGTAGCTATGACGGCCTTGTCGGCCTAGCTTTATATTGATATTTAGTTAGTGCTAGTTTCCATTCAGTTTTATATTTTGCTTCGCAAATTGTCTTGCAAGGTGGCCCCATGGCCAAAGTATGACATTATATGTTCAGAGTCCCTTAGTCGCAATTTGGTACGCCAGGTTAGGTGAGGCACGGGGTGCTTGTCTCGCTCCTAGGTTCGGGGCGTGACAAACTTGGTATCAGAGCAGTTCTGTCCTAGGGAGTCTACAAGCCGTGTCTAGTAGGGTCTTGTTTATAGATGTGTTGTGCACCACATTATATAAGCAAGGAACTACAGGGCATTTAGGAGTTGGTTACACTTCTTTGAAATCTAAATCGTGCTATAGAACTGAGTTATAGGAAATTTGAATTAAACTTATGTGTTGGTGTTTGCATGCACAGATGACGGTGACTAGGAAGACTACGGCTAGCCAGAGGAGAGATACAGTAGTAGGTGAGGGGACCAACAGGGTACCCCCAGTAGATGGGGCCCAGTCTGAGGCTCAAGGGGAGACCCCTACTCAGCCATTACCGGCTCCTCCACCAACTACGGAGATTCCTAGGGAAACCGCACATCCAGTTCCCCTTCCACTTCCATCAGATCAGGACTTAAGGAGTGCGGTGCATTTGTTGACACAGTTGGTAGCTACCCAGCAACATGCTAGGGCATCAGCTAGTGCAGGAACTTCTGAGGGGTCTGGGAGTTCAAGGGTCCGAGAGTTTATTGCTTTGAGTCCCCCAGAGTTCACGGGGACAGATCAGAGGGAGGACCCGCAGGATTTCATAGATCAGCTTCACAAGATCTTTCGTGTTATGCATGCCACGGAGAAAGAGGCAGTTGAGCTAGCAGCTTTTCGACTCCGAGATATAGCCATCCTTTGGTATGAGGGATGGGAGAGGTCCAGGGGACGTGATACACCTCCAGCTATTTGGGAGAATTTTTCAGATGCTTTCCTTGACCAGTACTTATCGCGGGAGATCCGACAGGCTCGAGTCGATCAGTTTCTAGCCCTCAAGCAGGGTAATATGAGTGTTCGAGAGTATAGTCTCCGTTTTGACTCATTGGCCAGATATGCACCATCCATAGTTTCTACTATGCGGGACAGGATTCACAGGTTTATAGCAGGGTTAGCCCCAGAGTTAACCGAGGCATGTGCCACCGCTGCATTGCAGGATAGTATGGATATCTTCCGGATTCAGGCATTCGCCCAGAATATAGAAAGGGGTAGGCGTCGGCAGCAGGGTACAGAGAGGGCTGAGCAAGGGCAACGTAAGAGGATGAGATTTCCCAGGTCTCAGGAGCAATCTCAGGGTAGTTATAGGACCCAGTACTTCGGACGGCCACCTAGGCCTCCGCCACCTCAGTTACAGGGTTACGGGTATGACCGCTATACTCAGTCAGGACCAGGTGAGAGCTCACGGGCGTCGGGTTTGCAGCGACAACGAGGTTCTGCGCAGACATGGTCATTTCCTCCGCGGTGTGACATCTGTGGTAGAGGACACTTGGGTCAATGCCGAGCAGGTTCTGATGCTTGTTATACATGTGGGCGTCCGGGGCATATGATGCGAGATTGCCCAAATAGAGATTCTGGGGGAATGGCACAACCAGCGAGTTCAGCAACAGGATCGTCTATGTCCGTGCATCCTTCAAGGCGTGAGTCTCAGTCTTCGGCTGGTAGAGGTCGAGGCAGAGGTAGAGGTTCCAGTTCAAGTGGTAATCAGAACCGTATCTATGCTTTAGCGGGTCGACAGGACCAGGAGTCTTCACCAGACGTTGTGACAGGTATATTAACCATTTTCTCTCACGATGCTTATGCTTTGATAGACCCAGGATCTACTTTATCGTATATTACCCCATTTGTCGCGAGGAAGTTTGGTATAGTGCCTGAAATACTAAGTGATCCTTTTGCGGTATCTACACCGGTCGGAGAATCGATTATTGCTAGACGGGTTTACCGAGGTTGTACGGTGAAAATTTGTAGTCGTCAGACCTCAGCTGACCTAGTTGAGCTAGAGATGATGGACTTTGATGCTATCATGGGCATGGACTGGTTGGCAGCTTGCTATGCCACAGTTGATTGCCGAGCAAAGGTAGCCAAATTTCATTTTCCGGGTGAGCCAGTCCTTGAATGGGTAGGTAATACACCAACACCCAGAGGTAGGTTTATTTCCTATCTGAAGGCGAGGAAAATGATCGCAAAAGGGTGCATTTATCATATTGTGCGAGTTAGAGATGCAGATGCTGAGATACCTACACTTCAGTCTATTCCCATAGTCAAAGAGTATGCAGATGTGTTTCCAGATGAGCTTCCAGGTATTCCTCCAGAGCGAGAGATTGATTTTAGCATCGATTTGCTTCCAGGAACTCAACCAATATCCGTCCCTCCGTATAGAATGGCACCTGCCGAATTGAAGGAGTTGAAGGAGCAGTTAAAAGATTTGCTGGAGAAAGGTTACATTAGGCCCAGTACCTCACCTTGGGGTGCACCGGTACTATTTGTGCGGAAGAAAGACGGCTCGCTGAGGATGTGTATCGATTATAGGCAGTTGAACAAGGTAACTATTAAGAATAAGTATCCACTTCCAAGGATCGATGACTTGTTTGATCAGTTGCAGGGAGCTAGATGCTTTTCCAAGATTGATTTGAGGTCGGGGTACCACCAGGTCAGAGTTCGGGAAAAAGATATTCCGAAGACAGCCTTCAGGACCCGATATGGCCACTTCGAGTTCCTTGTCATGTCCTTCGGGTTGACTAATGCACCCGCTGTATTTATGGACTTGATGAATAGCCTATTCCGGCCATTTTTAGATCTGTTCGTGATAGTATTTATTGATGATATTCTGGTTTATTCCCGTTCAGAGGATGAGCATGCGGACCACCTGCGAGCGGTACTCCAAACCCTCCGTGATCGTAAGTTGTATGCTAAGTTTTCTAAATGTGAGTTCTGGTTGAAGTCTGTAGCATTCTTGGGGCATATTGTATCAGATGAAGGGATAAAGGTGGACACTCAGAAGATTGAGGCCGTGAAATCTTGGCCTAGACCTACCACTCCGACAGAGGTTCGTAGCTTTCTAGGCTTAGCAGGATACTATCGGAGGTTCGTAGAGGGTTTTTCTTCCCTTTCGGCACCATTGACGAAGTTGACACAGAAAGAAACTAAGTTTCAATGGACAGAGGCTTGTGAGCGGAGTTTCCAAGAGCTTAAGAACAAGTTGACCTCAGCTCCAGTTCTAACACTTCCAGAGGGTCTAGAGGGTTATGCCGTGTATTGTGATGCATCAGGTGTCGGGTTAGGATGTGTCCTGATGCAACATGGGAAGGTAATTGCATATGCTTCAAGGGAGTTGAGGAAGCACGAGAGGAATTATCCGACCCACGACCTCGAGTTAGCTGCGGTTGTCCATGCACTTAAGATATGGCGGCATTATTTATATGGTGTTCATGTTGATATATTTACTGATCATAAAAGCCTACAATATATTTTCAAGCAGAAAGAGTTGAATTTGCGACAGAGGCGATGGCTTGAGTTATTGAAAGATTACGATGTTAACATTCTCTACCATCCAGGGAAAGCTAATGTTGTAGCAGATGCCTTAAGTCGCCGATCTATGGGTAGCTTAGCACATGTAGAGCCCGAGAAAAGACAATTAGCTAGAGATATTCATCAATTGGCTTCGTTGGGGGTTCGGTTAGTAGATTCTGAGGATGGTGGAGTTGTAATCCAAAACACTGCAAAATCATCCCTCATAGCTGAAGTCAAGGAAAGGCAGTACGAGGACCCAGAGTTGGTCGAGTTGAGAGAGCGAGTTCCGCAGCAGAAGAAGCCATTGTTAGAGCTCAAGGGAGATGGGGTTCTCAGATACAAGGGTCGTTTGTGTGTTCCAGATGTAGCAGGGCTATGAGACAGGATTATGTCAGAGGCACATTATTCATGGTATTCCATCCACCCTGGATCGACGAAGATGTATCATGACATTAAGGATATGTACTGGTGGAATGATATGAAGAAGAACATTGCTGAGTTTGTCGCCCAATGTACTAGTTGCCAGCAAGTGAAGGTAGAACACCAGAAGCCCGGAGGGCTAATGCAGACTATAGAGATCCCGACATGGAAATGGGAGGCGATAAACATGGACTTTATCATGGGTTTACCTCGTTCTAATCGTAAGTTCGATTCCATATGGGTGATAGTCGATAGGCTCACGAAATCAGCTCACTTCCTACCGGTCAGATCTACATATACAGCAGAAGATTATGCAAAGTTATATATTAAGGAGATAGTGCGGCTACACGGAGTACCAGTTTCTATTATATCTGACCGTGGGGCTCAGTTTACAGCACATTTTTGGAGGTCATTTCAGAGAGGTCTAGGGTCTCAGGTGAATCTCAGCACAGCTTTTCATCCACAGACTGATGGACAAGCCGAGCGCACAATTCAGACGCTCGAGGATATGTTACGAGTATGTGTGTTGGATTTTAAAAGAAGTTGGGATGAACATCTACCTCTTATCGAGTTTGCATATAATAACAGTTACCACTCCAGTATCCAGATGGCTCCGTACGAGGCTTTGTATGGGCGTAAGTGCAGATCTCCTATAGGGTGGTTTGATGTTGGAGAATCTGGGTTACATGGGCCAGACCTGGTTCAGCAGGCCATAGAGAAAGTAAAGGTTATACGGGAGCGACTGTTGACAGCTCAGAGTCGTCAGAAGTCATATTTTGACATGCGGCGACGAGACTTAGAGTTCAGGATTAATGATTGGGTATTCTTAAAGGTATCACCTATGAAGGGCGTGATGAGGTTTGGCAAGAAAGGAAAGCTTAGCCCACGGTATATTGGGCCTTATAGGATCATTCGGAGAGTGGGCCAACTAGCTTATGAGTTAGAGTTGCCCTCAGAATTGGAGTCTGTCCATCCGGTTTTTCACGTATCTATGCTACGGAAGTGCATTGGCGATCCTACCCGAGTGGTGCCCACGGATGATGTACAGATTACAGAGGACTTGTCATACGAGGAAATTCCAGTTGCCATCCTAGACCGACAAATCCGCAATCTACGAAATAAGGAGGTAGCTTCCGTAAAGGTTTTATGGAGGAGCAAGAATGTAGAAGAGATGACGTGGGAATCGGAGGAAGAAATGAAGTCTAAATACCCCCACCTATTTCAAAATGAAGATATGGTTCGAGATGGGACGCTACAACATAGCTCTATGTAGGCTAGCAGGTCATCAGGTAAGCTTTTATTTTTCACTTTCAATATTTATGATTTACGGTCGGTGAGGCAAATTGCTGCTATTTATAAAGATTGGCCATGTGTGGCATGCATAGTATGTTTCTGGCTACGTGCAGGTTGGTTTTAACCTAGTGTACGAAGGATACTCTGGAAAAAGTTTCCAAAGTCTCCAAGAGTAAACATTCGAGGATGAATGTTCCCAAGGGGGAGTGATGTTACACCCTATATTTTCGTATGTAAAAATGCGTCGTAAGCAAACTAATGTAGGACAAAAAAATGAGATAATATTTAAAAGTATATAAAGTAAGTTAATCATGTTACCTCTGAGGTTACAAATATTGAAGATCATGAACAACAAGTACAAAGAGGGTTGGACAGTTCAGAAGCTAAAGCAATTAAATAAAATAATGTTTCATCGAAAGTCGACAAGTTGGGAATGTTATAACATGTACCTTTGGGGTGAGACTAGGGTGATTAACATGATAAAGAGATTATGTTATGATTTATATTAGTCGTATTACATCCGTGTGTTATGTTTTTAAGTCAAGCGAGTTGTGGAACAAAAGTCGATGAAAGTCATCACAAGTTACATTCATAAGTTTTACTGAAACTTTGGGTCAAATGTAACTGCAATTTTCTCCCAATATACTTAGAGTTATGGTGTGTTCCACACATCAAATTAAAGATCTATGAGTCTATTTTCCAACGCATTAAACCATTTGTCAATACGACATCGGAGTAGAGAGATATGTGCATTTTTGCGATACTGCGCAAGCTGCTAGGTGACAAGTAGGTGTGTCACCTACTTGCTTAAATGAAAGCCCAAAAATGGGCCATTTCGGGTCGTCCAAAGAGGCCTTTTAAGGGCCTATTTTCTTCATATATTAGACTTAAAATAGAGCATAATAACCAGACATAAGCTCTGCAAAGAATCCTCCCAAAAATTTCCCACAAACCCTAATTGATTTTCTCTCCCTTTCAAGTTCCAATTGGAGGTAAAACTTAGAGTTTGAAGAACCAAGATAGGAGCTGAGTTATCCAACAAATAAGGTGAGTTTACTGCTCTCTTTCATCCATTTTTTCTTCTGTAAATTCATGGTAAGTCGTTCTATACTTGTAAGAACTCACGGGATGGTGATCGGAAGCCGTGAGTTCGAGTTATTCACTTGTAGCGGACTGTTTTGTGGACTGTTTTGTGTTGCTGTTGGGCTGCGTGTTTTATTACTATTTTGTGGAGTTTTGGAGGAGGAAGGGGGTTTATAAACACCATATAAATGTAGGGTGGTTGGCTGGTCGTTCGTCATAACATTTTCGGGTCGTTTGACACTACTACGGTGGTCGTTTTGTGTACGAAGAGATTGGGGTGTGTTGGGCTGTTTTGTAGTATTTGATGGTGTATATAGGGCTGGAAAATGATGTATATATGTTGTTATTGTTCTGTCCTTGTATTGTTGGTGTTATCTTGAAGTTGGAGGAAGGGCATATTATAGGGGAGATGCTGCCCGTTTTAATACAAAATAGGTTTGTCGTTCGTTGTGCGATAGTTGTACCTTTCGTAACTTAACGATAGTATTATTATCATTCTTGTAGATTAAGGTGCGAAGAGGTGAGTTCAACTTGGTGATTGAAAAGATTGTGATAAGGTATGTTAAGGCTAAGCCTTCCTTCATTTTGGCATGATCTCGTAGCTACATGTGTTAGTAATGAGACAAAAAGAGAAGTTCATATTCATGAATTTATTCACACTATTCTAGTCTCATAAGTTACAATATTATTCCTTATCGAGACTCTATATTCAATTTTAGTATTGTCTTCTTTCAGTCAAGAGAGCAGCAAGCCTATATATACAGTATTACAGTATTTTCATTACCATCGAGCTATAATCGATGGGCAGGCCCCTATTGGGCAACTTCTGATCAGATGGAAAGTTATATACCGAGCCTACTGTGGCCGAGCGCCTATGAGCGAGCCCAGCATGGTCGAGATACATAGCCTAGTATGGCCGAGCGCCTATAAGCGAGCCTACTATGGCAGAGCAGTTATATATACCGAGCCTTATAAGGCCGTACAATTATTTTACTTACTATATTGAAGGAGTTGAGTCAGTATCAGCAGGTAAGTATATCTCCAGATCATCTTTGACTCCCAGTTAATTTCAGTTATCATATTATCAGTTCAGTTTCAGATTTCAGTTATTTTATTGCCTTACATACTCGGTACATTATTTCGTAGTGACGTCCCTTTTTTGGGGGCGCTGCATTTCATGCGTGCAGGTTCAGACAGACAGACGGGTAGACCTCCTCAGTAGGTGTTTTCTGAGTTCCGCCTGATCGGTAAGCTCCACGTCTTTCGGAGTTGCCAGGACTAGAGTTTTGTGTACATCTTATGTATATCTGTATATATGTTATGGGTAGGTCGGGGCCCTGTTCCGATCACAGTACATCTATCAGTAGAGGCTTGTAGGCATATCCTGTTGGTTAGTGCAGTATGTTGGGTTTGTATAAATTGGTGGTTTGTCAGCTGTAGTAGCTATGACGGCCTTGTCGGCCTAGCTTTATATTGATATTTAGTTAGTGCTAGTTTCCATTCAGTTTTATATTTTGCTTCGCAAATTGTCTTGCAAGGTGGCCCCATGGCCAAAGTATGACATTATGTGTTCAGAGTCCCTTAGTCGCAATTTGGTACGCCAGGTTAGGTGAGGCACGGGGTGCTTGTCTCGCTCCTAGGTTCGGGGCGTGATAGCTATTATGATTTCAAGGTCCTCCCATGGTGGATCCTTTCACCCCACTACCCAAAGTCTACCCAATTTAGCTCCACATTCTTTCCCCAGCCCTTGATAGTACATGCATGTAAAAACAAATAACTCCCATACCCAATAATTGCCTTACTAATTACCTATTATCAATTAGAATCATGAAATTGAGGGCTATGGAGTAGAAACTTACCACCAGGATAAAGACCTAGTGATTTCTTCTTATAATTTCTTCAACTTTGAGCAAGAATTAATGGATGATAGGCTTAGGAACTCCCCTCCCCCCCCACTCCTTGGCACTCCCTCTCTCTAGAATGTATGTTTTCTCATCAGAAATGGTCCATAACTCTAATATATCGAAATAGGATCGGGTAAAAAAAATAGAAAAAAGGAGCCCCGTCACAGATCTGCGGTTGCATATGCAGCGCCTCCGGTAAAAGGGATGTTAGTACATATGGAATAGTACTAGTATGTAAAACCAAACACCCTCTCAATAGAAGGACCAACAGTAAACGGAAAATAAAACATTATATCAATAAGAGACTCAAACGGTATCAAAGTGCCACATTAAGGGAAACTTAAATTTCAAGTAGATTTCGATAATTTAAGTTGGGAGATCTTTAGCACCGATATACCACCGTGTGTTAGCACGGAGTCCGATCCCAGCCCGACCGGCTAAGCCGTCTCACCCTGAGACATACACTCACAATACCACCATGTGCGCGGCATGGCGTCCGATCTCATCCCGATCGGCTAAGCCGTATCACCACAATGTCGTATTGGTCGACATTACATCTCATCTAGATAGCAATAATCTCATCCCATTTAAGGGGAAAATATCTCAACACACCAATCTCATCCCATATAAGGGGAAACAGTCTCATCACGTTAACACACAGATTTACCCCTCAATCACTCCTACACCGGCTCGTGTAGTTTCGGGGTAAGGATTTTTTGACCTACCCTTCCTCGGTGGCTAATCGATAATACCAAAGCATTTGTTATTAAAAGTATTTACCTCTCAATTCATATTATTTTACATATCATTCATTTTATTGACATCATTGGCCATAACGCAATAACATTCTTGGCATATTGGCCGTACTTCATAATGCAACTCACTTTCAACCATTATCATGGATAATCAACAACAAGGCCTTTCAGATTAAGACTTTAATCACATTCTTGAGCAAATTAGGGTCTTAGGCACATATGACTTCTTACACAATTGACATGGTAGCTTTCATAAGAATTCACGCTTTCGAATCATAACAGAGTAACACACAGCCCATACTTAAACCACATCCTCAAACATTAACTTAACATAACAAGAATCTTTGGAATACATATTGAACACATAATTATTTTAACACAAGGCTTATTTGAAAAAAACTCAATTTTTAACAGGCATCACGAGACTTACAAGGACATTTCGAGTTTTAAATTTTAAGAGAAGAGTTTAGCTAACATACCTTGCCTCGAGCCTTTTTAAACTACTACAATGTTCCGGAATTCTTAGCTTCTTCGATCTATTTGGAAATATAGCAAAATTGAACACAAATTAGGAGAGAGTTTATGGTTCCTGCTCATTTGAGTATCTTATCAAATACTTGGTAGGTATAATGATTTCAAGGTCCTCCCATGGTGGATCCTTTCACCCCACTACCCAAAGTCTACCCAATTTAGCTCCACATTCTTCCCCCAACCCTTGATAGTACATGCATGTAAAAATAAATAACTCCCATACCCAAGAATTGCATTACTAATTACCTATTATCAATTAGAATCATGAAATTGAGGGCTATGGACTAGAAACTTACCACTGGGATGAAGACCTAGTGATTTCATCTTACAATTTCTTCAACTTTGAGCAAGAATTGATGGATGATAGGCTTAGAAACTCCCCCCCCCATTCCTTGGCACTCCCTCTCTCTAGAATGTATATTTTCTCTTCAGAAATGGTCAATTACTCTAATATATCGAAATAGGGTCGGGTAAACAAATTAGAAAAAAGGAGCTCCATCACAGATTTGCGGTCGCATATGCGACCACATAATGCTTCTGTGGTCTGTGAAATGGGCCACGAAATGGCCCCCGGAACTGGGCACTCCTGCCCCACTATGCGGCCATAATACGGTTCGCAGGCCTTTTCTGCGGTCGCATAATGCGTCGCAGAACCTCCCTCCGAAAAAATCTTCATGATGGTTCCGTGGTCGATGTGCGGCCCGCGAACCGGTTTTGCGACTGCATAATTGACCGCACAATGCCATCCAAACTTGCCCAGTTTCCTGCTTCACTCTACGGCCATTCTGCAGCCCACAAAGTGATTCTACAGCCACAGAGTAGGCTGAAGAATTTCTACCATCACCAAACACATTAGCCTACCTCGCCACCATGGAACCTCGACATTTAGGTGAAATTTTACGGGGCCTTACACTCCGGTTAGGGGGCCTTACACTCCAAGAATTGCCTTACACTCCGGTTGGGGGCCACCATGGAACCTCGAAATTTCATCAGAGCACTCTGGCTATGGGCTCCAATCCAGTTGCTATTCCACCTACACAACCAGGTAAGGTTGGCGGATAGGCGGGTAGAGGGCGCCTTAGAGGGGGAGGCCCCGCCCGTTGATATGCTTTCCATGGTAGGGCTGAGGCCGCTATACCAGATGGTGTCATTACATGTATGGTTTCAATTTGTTATAGGGGAACGTCATTCTTATTTTGATTCGGTTCTGCTTATCAGGGCGAGTCCTCCTATTTTGCTTCATATATGGGTAAGTTTCATGATTCTTGTACTCTACTTATGTGTTTACCCCTATTGGGAGGTTCTATTGTGGCAGCCCATGTCTATTATTTTGTTTTGTGTGCTATTGAGAGCTATGAGACTAGAAGGGACTTTCGGTTACTCATTACGGTAAGTTTGATATGATTTATGGATGGTTTGGTTACGATTTGTGATTTAGATGCCCTATTAGTATGGGAGGTCCGTTAAGTGTTGTGATTTTATTTCGCGGAACTGAGTTAGTGGAAGATTTCAGTTGGTAATATGTGCATTCTACTTGTAATTCAGAGCTGATAGAGAGTTGTGACTATCGGGCTTTTTTGATAGTTCTCTCATGTGTTTCTCTTTTAATATTCAGTCATATTAGCGTTGTGCTTATTGTGTTTTAGCTTGTGAGGTATGTGCCAAGGTGGAATTAGATTTGACTTGTTGATTTGAGTGAATGGTTATGGGAAATTCATGTTTCTTTCATCATTGTCAGTGTTGTGAAGGTTTGGAACAGGGTTCTAGCTGAAACGAGGTTAATTGCCAGGGCTGAATTTGATTAAGGGCAGCTATAGTGGCGAGAGTTGTTATTTTGGGTATTTGTGTGATGTGTTACATCGTGCGGTTATACCTTATAGGTGTATACATGAGCCATTGCAGCTGGATGAGGTAGGTATAGTGTGTATATATGTGAATCGGGCCTTTGGGAAATGATCAGATGGTGAACAATACGGTTCTAAGGCTTATCGATATGGGTAGATGGAAACATCTTCAGTTGAGATGGTGTTGTCGGGCTTATGTGGATTGGGGTAATGTGGAATCACCCGTGAATATGTATATGATGAGTACATTCAGTGACTTGATGACTTCAGAATGGTTCTTGGCACGTTCAAAGATGAACATTTTTTTAAGAGGGGGAGAATGTAACGACCCGAAAGATCATTTTGAGAATTAGCACCACATTCGGTGGCTTAAGGTATCAAGAAACTTCGTACCATGTATTATGACTTGAGTGTGTGGTCGTCTTCGATTTTCGGATGATTCGAGATTAATTTGGAAGAACAATTCTATTTTTAGAAGCTTATGTGAAACGAGTTGACCGGAGTTTGACTTTTGATTTGATGCATTTTGGCTAAAATTTGAAAGTTGAAGATTTTGAAGGTTGAGAGGTTTGATCGAGAGTTAACTTTGTGGATATCTGGCTCGGATTGTGATTCAGAGAGTTGGAAGAGGTCCGTTATGTCATTTGGGACTTGCATGCAAAATTTGACGTTATTACGGGTTGATTTGATATGATTTGGCGCGAGTCATAGAAGCTGAAAGTTCATAAGTTCATTAAGTTTGATTTGAGGTGTGATTTGTAGTTTTGATGTTGTTTGATGTGATTTGAGGCCTTGAGTAGGTTCGCGTTATGTTATGGAACTTGTTGGTATGTTTGGACAGGGTTCCGGGGGGGCGTGTGTGTTTCAGATGAGTTTCAGATCATTTTCATATTTTTGGGCAAGCCTGGATATTGTGCGTCACATCTGTGCATTTTGGAGCACAGATGCAGGGCCACTTTTGTGTATTTTGTGTCACTTTTGAGACGTTGAGGCCTGGGCGGGAGCTTCACTTCTGCGGATATAGGCGGGCATGTGCGATGGTTGCTTCTACGGCTTAGTGATTGTACATGCGTAGGATGCCGCTTCTGTGATTTGTTTGGGCGTTTTTGTGCAAGTGCGGTCGTTGGGCTGGTAGTTCATAACCGAAAGTGCGGATGATGGCTCACAAAAGCGAGAGCGCAGGTGCGCATTTTTGG
Source organism: Nicotiana tabacum (assembly GCF_000715075.1). Taxonomy (NCBI): domain Eukaryota; kingdom Viridiplantae; phylum Streptophyta; class Magnoliopsida; order Solanales; family Solanaceae; genus Nicotiana; species Nicotiana tabacum. The sequence continues at coordinate 33,544,639 of NC_134098.1, forward strand.
TCCGCAAATGCGGAACCCCTTGGGCAGCATCATGATATATCGAGGGTTTTGCCATTTTTATCATATCTTGAGTTGTAGACCTCGGTTTGTGGCGATTTTGGAGGGGTTCTTCATGATTAGGATATGGGTAAGTTTTCTTTATCCGGATTTGATTATATTTAATGATTCCATAATTATTTTTATCATTAAATTAGTGATTTGAGTTGAAGAAAATGAGAATTTGCATGCAAACTTTCAAAATTGTAAAATAATGATTTGAAGGACGATTTGATGTCGGAATCAGATAATTTTGGTATGGTTGGACTCATATCGGTATGGGTGTTTGGATTTTGTGAGTTTTGTCAGGTTCCAAGGTGCGGGCCCGAGGTAGACTTTTTGGGTTGACTTTTTAGTTTTCATTAAAGATCAAAGCTTTATTCTCCGAAATTGTTTTCTATTATTTTTATTTATGATATTAAGTTATTTTGGCAAGATTTGTGCCGTCGGGAAATTTGTTTCACACGAGAAGGTCATTTTAGAGTATCGGTTTAACTTCTTTGAGGTAAGTATCTTGCCTAACTTTGTGTGGGGAGAAATACCCTTTAGGATTTGAGTCGTTTGTGTTATTTGTGTTATGTGAAGGCTGTGTACGCGAGGTGACGAGTAAGTACTCGCGCTTATATGTGGAAATTGACTGGTGTAGACTCTTAGGCTTCTCTCATGTATTTATTTGGAATTGTTAGCACATGTTCTATCTTTTATTCGTCGTGCCTACTATCACATGCTTTATTTGAAGTTGTCGTTACATGTCACATTCTTTACTTTTCGAGTTTGCTCCTATATGCTTTATTTGAAGTTGTTACCACTTTTATCATTATGTGATTTCTTTTATTGTAGAGTTACTCTTAATTGAAATTGTTGTTACATGATATCCTTTAGTTTTTGGGTTATTCTCATGCATTTAGACGTAGTACTAGTTTGTGCCATATCTTTCATTGTTAGCATAATTCACACACTAGAATCCGAAGTGTGCCATTTCATGGAGATACTTTCACTATTGAGTTTATCCTTAAACAATTAATTGGAATCGAGGTTATCGAAAGTCATTAATCTATTTTAATTAAAGTTGTGTTTAAAGGGGGTGTTGTTCCTTGTTGAGTTATTTTCCCGCTCATTTTGTTCTTGTTGAGATTCTATACATATTTTGTTGAGCCGTGGGCTATTGGTTGTGGAAATATTGATATTGTTGGATCTTTGGAAAGGTTGTGGCTTATGGTCACTTGTGATACGAGTTGATATGTTGTGTTGTTGTGATGTTAGCACGTGTGAATTGTTGAGTGGTTATGTTATTGTTGTTGTGCGGAGTATAAGGGTGGCATTTTGTTGTTGCTATCATGCGGGGCACAAGGGTGGCATCTCACTGTGTTGAATGTGCGGAGTGATAAGGGTGGCTATTGTGTTACTGTCCGGGCGGAGTGATAAGGGTGACTATTATACGGAGTGATATGGGTGGTTATCATAGATATACACGTGGCTAATGATATTGTCAGGGCAGAGTGATACGAGTGGCTATCGGAGAGATAAGGGTGGCAATGTCAAGGATGTTGTGTGATGGCTTGGGGACATTGTGTTGGTGAATTTTGTGTGATGGTGTACTTTTCCTTGTGTATGTCATACACCTTATGTGACTTGTTTTGTTGCTTTGATGAGCTACTCCCTGGTACGATCAAACTAAGTTGCACTGGTCGGTGCCCGTTGTAAGGCCCCGTTAAAATTTCCTAATGATTTAATATTTTAAAGTGCGACAACGGTATTCGGGAATAACATATTCGAGTATCAAAGGAGACCTATGGGGTGGAACCGCATTATTTTGACATCAATAGTGTTTCAACGACGTCGTTGCTTCGCGTATATGTGGTATCACATTTAGTAAACGAGCTCCAAATTCAGTTTTTATTGAAGCATTAGATCCGTATTGAAATTACAGAGCCGTAGCAAAAAGAATCATCGAATTCGGACATCGTATGAGAGAGTTATGCCCATTTTTGGGTCAAATAGAAATGATTTCCCATCGCCAGCGCCCAGGGTAGCGTGGGGCACTAGCCATGGCGCTATGATTTTTGAGGCTCTGGAAATTGGGCCACAGGTAGCGCCCCACACTGCCTGTGACGCCCGAAACGCTATATACTCATTCGGGGTTCATGACCGAACTTTTGGGTTTTCCTCCACTCTCTCAAGACCTCCAACTCCCCCCATCTTCAAGGTGAGTAATCCCTACTAATTTGGTGTTTCATTCCATCAATTCCATCCTAAAACTAACTCAATCATCCATAAAATACATAGATCTTCAAGAAATTTCTTCAAGAACTCAAAGGAGGGTTTTTGCAAGATTTCTTCCAAAAGGTAATCCTACACCCTTAGACTTACATGTATGGATATATTACGAGAATATGAGTATGAATTAGGTATTGGAAATTATGGTATGGTGATTGAAAGCCATAAGTTCCCAAGTTAAATACATAACCATTGTAGAGATTGAAAGGTGATTACTTGATGGAATTTTGTTAGTTGAGGGTGGATGGATGGTCATTTATGTGATGCTTGGAGTTATGGATTGTTTAAGAATGATGGTGGGATAAATTGTTGGTAAATGGTAGTAGTTGGATGGACTAATTCTATGGTTAAGAGATGTAGAGATTCATGCCTACTAGGTGTTTGATAAAATGTACTAATATTGGTCCCGTTGAATTATGTTGATGTAGATTGAAGTTGTAAGAGTAGTTGGTGGTTTTAATATCACTAAAGAGCTCCATCAAGGTATATTGGCTAAACTCTTCTCTTAGAATTGAATCCCACGATATTCATGTAAATTATGTAAGTCCCGAGTGATTCATTATGAAACTGGCTATTCCAAGTAAGATTGGGTTGAAAGATATATGTTAAAGAAGCATCTCAAATGCTTTATTCATGTTATGTTACCAATTGAGGATGTGTTAAAATATGGATTGTGCATTAATAATGTTTCAACTTTAAGTCACATTCAAATGAAGGCTAATATGCCAAATTTTGTGAAATATCTCTATGTGCCTTAGACTCTAAATTGCTCGCATGTGTACTACACACCTTGATTTGAATTGTATTTGTTGTTGATGATGATAATGATATTTGAAATTGATAAGGTGAGCATGAAACACTGAATATGGCCAACATGCCAAGAATGATCTTATAATTATGACCATCAGTGCCAATGAAATGAATTGATGTGAGAAATATTATGAAATGAGTCTCGACTCAAATGTTTTAAAATGACCTCAAAAATAGAATTGCCTAAAAGCTTCCGTACTCAAGTCATGCCATAAGTGGCTGTTTTAACAAATACTATGCTTTGTGAGTATTTCCAATGTGTTTTGCATTCTTACATATTCGTGAGTGGAAATTCTGTATTGCCCCTTGTGGGGGAAAATGTGTCAAGAATAAATGGTGTGTTATTTGCTGATGATTTAAACTTGCGCATCAATTGCCAATCGTTTTACTCCACTTCTCGGAAAGAAATCTATAGTGCTTAAATTGGTCATTTCAAATGACCTTAAAGTTGTGATTTCAGGAATATTATATGTATGTTGATATTTATGATGATGATACATGAAAGAGAAGAAATAAAAGTGTGGAATAACAAATATAGCCACCGTGCCTTGAATAAAGAATCTTGTGAATGGCCAAAAGAGTCAAGAAAATATTGTTGTTATTATTTATTGAAAATACTAGTGGAGATTTATACAATGTGGAAGATGACGAGGTAAATACATTCATACATGTGTTATTTTTGTGAATTATTCCCCTTATTTGGGATGAGATTGATGTGATAAAATTATTCCTCTTAATTGGGATAAGATTGATTGATATAAAAGGGTTAATGTCTCGAATAAGACAGCCTAGCCGAATCGGGTCGTGATCGGACACCATGCCGCACACATGGTGGTGATTGTGCTGGAAATTATAATTGAAATTGAGATTTTGGTTGATGTCTTCAAATAAGATGGCCTAGCCGATCGGGTCGTGATCGGACTCCGTACTAAGTTTACAGTGGTATTAGTATTGATGGTAATTGTGGTTGATGTCCCTAATAGATAGCCTAGCCGATCGGGTCGTGATCGGACGTCGTGTTAAAGACGGTGGTATTGATATTGAGAGAAATTGTGGTTGATGCCTCTAATGAGATAGCCTAACCGATCGGGTCGTGATCGGACTCCGTGCTAAGAGTACGGGGGTACTGGTTTTGTGAATAATGGTATTGAGAATAATGGTATTGTGAATAATGGTATTGTGGACAATGGTATATCGATATTAAAAATCTCCCAATGTGAGATATGAAAATCTATTTGAACAGTGTCTTGATCCTAAATTAAGGTTTGATGTTGATTTAAGCTTCCTTTGATATCATAATAATCTTGTTGTATTATTTGTCATTCTATTGAGAGGGTGTTTAGTTATACATGCTAGTGCTATTCGATAGCACTAACGTCCCTTTTGTCGGGGGCGCTGCATCTTTCAATGGATGCAGGTGGTTCCACAACAGGAGACATTGATCAGTGATAGCAGTGCACCTTCTTCCCAGCTGACTTGGTGAGCCCCACTTCATTCCGGGGTCATGTATCTTTTGTACCTTGTGTATTCCGTTTGAGGTATAGCCGGGGCCTTGTTGTTGGCATTATCATTGTACTCTTCTTTATCCATAGAGGCTCCGTAGACATAGTGTGGGTTGTGTATTGGTGCTGGGAAAGACAAAATATGTTATGTTGTAGTTGTATTACTTGTCCATTCGAGACATTAAAAATGATGAAGCTATTGGAAATGAATTGGTATTGTAGACGTGAACACAATTTTGTCTAATTAATAAAAATATGTATTATCTCCATTTGTGGATGAGTTTGGGTAGAATAAAATCTAACAGGCTTGCTCGGTCGGGTTCACTCGGTTGAGCGCCGGTCGCGCTCCTCGGTTTTGGGGTGTGATAAACTTTGTATCAGAGCCTAAGGTTTTAAAGTAACCTAGGATGTCTCGGAGCCGTGTCTAGTAGAGTCCTTCTTATCGGTGTGTTATCGACCACATCTATAGGTTGGAGGCTACTTGGAAATTTAGGAATAATACGCTTCTTTGATATTCTGAATCGTGCGATGAAACTGGTTGTGAAACTGTTCTTCCTACGACTTGTGCGTTGAGGTTCAAGGTACGTTTAAATGCTCTTTTGGTTTATTCCAAGTAATGTTGTCATTTGACATGACGAATGAGTAAAGGCCTGAATATTAAACAGATGGCACATGTATCATATTGAATGAATGGTATGGCCATATAAGACAAGTATATAGTACCATGAGCATACTTTATATGAGAAGAGTGCTAGAAGTGATTACCCACCTCCAAAGAGGCATTGACGTGATAAATGAGACCTAAGCTTAACTAGTACATGTGGATAGTGTGGGAACCATGTGTATGATTCTAAGATGTAAATTTGTTACATAGGCACGTGATATATGAAAGGCATGGCCTGAAGAGTAATGATAAATGTGTAGGTCTCTCACGGGAGACAAAAAGTTACGAAAGGAGAGTCAATTGAACCCATAATGAGAAGACCCTAGCACTATGAATATTATAAAAATCCCAAGAATATGTAAAGTGGCGCTACACTCCAAAAAGGATATTGACACGAGGGATTTGGATCCCAAGCCTATGTGGCTGAATAAGAGTAGAGGACATATGAGGTTAATACCATGGGGACTTAAATCTCCCTAATAGTCAATCATATACACGAGGACTAGAGATGTGAGACTTGTGTTCCTCAAATTGCTAAATTCAAAAGTTGTGTCAAAATGTGAAACATTTACCCCAAATGGGGAGGGAAGGGCCATGGTGAGGCTACTTAAGTTCAATAAAACGATAGTTGGGTCGTGTAACTATGATGTTTCGATATTTAGTTGAAGACATGTGTAGTATGATTCCCTGAGAGGATATGCAGATGATAAACCACTAGTACGAAAATAATGTGGAAGGTTAAGAAATGTAAATTCTTCGTACGTTACAGTAGACATGACATGGTCAACAATACTAGAAACTAAGAGTAAGGTTTGCAAAAAGGTTTTTATAATTGTTAGAAAGTCAGGGACAATGGAACCTAAGGAAGAACTACAGGTCAAATGTGAAAGGCTTGCGAGTTCTTAGAATGAGTTAATCACGGATTTGCGATTTAGCTAAAAAAATTCCAAGTATTTAAGAATGACAGAACGAGTGGGAGAGATAAATGTGATGTTATAATAACCCAAGAGTGCATCGGGACTTGATGGAGAGTCTCTTACGAATCTTACAAGAAAGGAAGTATTAAGTGATACACGAATGAACACACATTCTCACGGATATCCCGACAAGTGTCGAGAGGCGAGTACGATGAATTCCCAACTAAGGGAAAAGACCACGTGATATATGGAATAACGCATGGTTATTGACAAACTAGGAAGAATGAGGCGAGAAGAATTGGAAAAGAATGAACAAGATGATTATCGCAAAATAGTTTGTATCAGAATGATGGACTTGCCTAGAGCACAAGTGTTAATAGAAGATATACAGGATCAACTGTAATGCAGTCAACTTGAGTAACACTGAATATCAACTAAAAGATATAGAGGGAGTTCATGTCTACATATTACATTGGAAAGTGAGACTACTGGTGATGAAGTGGTAGTGTGATAAACTCAACAAACCAGGCACAATGATACTACGAATTCATGGGAGGCAAACACGTGTGTGGCACAATAAGGTTGTCAACTATGAATTAAGGGCAAAATGGGATGGGAGTGAATGCTCTAGTCACAAAGGAAATATAGTACCAACATATTGTCTAGATCAAAGGGAAAATGTTCGAAGCAGATTAAGAGAGGATGAACACTTGTTATGCAGCAAACGTGTTTAACATGATAGCTCTTACGCTGCAATACCAGGAAACACTATTGGTGACTACAATACTGGGAATAAGGTGAGTTACTCATCAAGGATGGAATCAGGTGGACTAAGTCCTACACTTATAAGAAGAACAAGAAGGCGTCGTTGAAGAATTTAGGAGGATCTCAAGTTTTAGAAAAGGCCATGTTCGGGCCAATGATTTTGTTGAAGTAAATATATATGAAGGGTGTTGATATGTGTTTTGGGAAGTATTTCGCAGTAAAGAGGGATTGTGAGAATGTTCATGAGGGAAGTAGAGTGGTTTATTAAAATCCTATAAGACTTATAAGGAGAAATGAGGGTGGCTAAAAAAGGTATGAGAACGATGTTACATCACATATTGAGGCAATGCCATGCAGGTTGATGTTATCAGGGTGTGCGCGCAAGCTAGTAGATGTTATTCATTTGAAACAGATGGTCCCATAAGAAAACTGACCTAGTAATATCTTTTGTTGGGAAATTTGGAAAAAAAAAGAAGACAAGTTGCAAGTACTAATAAGATTGTAACTGTATCAAGGAATATTTTGTAGAACTCAAATCCTATGAGGTCATATGAAAGAGAAATCTGATATAGATGTTCCACTAATGATGAAATATGACAAGATGATCATTTATGCCTCTAGGAAACTCTATGCCTCATGTGTCGAATCAATGATTTCATCACAATGATTAACAATGTCGGTACTATTGGTAGTAACCTTCATGTTTCTTAGGATATAACATCCTGAAATGTTGTGCTTAGTACCTTGATGGATTTTGAATTATTTTAGCCAATCTTGAACCTCGTTGTTCATAATTATAGAAACCAGTGGAGGTTGAAGGCTCAAACATGTCAAAGAAGCATCATCATCCAGTGATCAAATATAATGGATATGAAGTTTTATGGTCATATTCAAGCTAGCACATCTTAGAGTGATTATTGGAGGTCTCCAAAGGTTTAGTTTGGGTGTTTGGTGTAGGGATTTAGAGTTGAAGAAAGTGAACGGGCTATTCTAATGATTTTCTCTATGAATATATTGGGTGAATTGTAAAGGAAGGTAAAGTATGTGTAGTCACATTAGGCCTTATGAAATCTTGAAGGAAATAGGCCAAACTAGAGTATGATGTATGTAATATTGAGATTAATGTTGTTGATATATATTGCTATGCTTTGTCGAATTATGGAAGTTATGTTAGGGTGGTTTTGGTGTTACTCTGGCAGGTGGTTAGGCCCAAATACAGGGGAGACTCTGCCAAAATTTCTGAAAAACAATTTGAGAGTTAGTCAATTTGGGGACTTGAGGTATGTGAGAAAAGAGATAAATTATGTTAAGTGTTTGGGACGGACACTACTCCTCATTCGAGGACGAATGATCTTAAGCGGGGGAGAATCTAAGGCCCCGTTAAAATTTTCTAATGATTTAATATTTTAAAGTGCGACAACGGTATTCGGGAATAACATATTCGAGTATCAAAGGAGACCTATGGGGTGGAACCGCATTATTTTGACATCAATAGTGGTTCAACGACGCCGTTGCTTTGCATATATGTGGTATCACATTTAGAAAACAAGCTCCAAATTCAGTTTTTATTGAATCATTAGATCTGTATTGAAATTACGGAGCCGTAGCAAAAAGAATCATCAAATTCAGACATCGTATGAGAGAGTTATACCCATTTTCGGGCGAAATAGAAATAATTTCCCATCGTCAGTGCCCAGGGTAGCGTGGGGCGCTAGCCCTGGCGCTGGGATTTTAGAGGTTCTGGAAATTGGGCCACAGGTAGCGCCCCACACTGCATGTGATGCCCGAAACGCTATATACTCATTCGGGGTTCATTTTATCCCATTTTTCTTGACCGAACTTTGTGGTTTTACACCACTATCTCAAGACCTCCAACTCCCCCCATCTTCAAGGTGAGTAATCCCAACTAATTTGGTATTTCATTCAATCAATTCCACCCTAAAACTAACTTAATCAACCATACAATACATAGATCTTCAAGAAATTTCTTCAAGAACTCAAAGGAGGGTTTTTGCAAGATTTCTTCAAAAAGGTAATCCTACACCCTTAGACTTACATGTATGGATATATTATGAGAATATGAGTATTAATTAAATATTGGAACTTATGGTATGGCGATTGAAAGCCATAAGTTTCCAAGATAAATACATAACCATTGTAGATATTGAAAGGTGATTACTTGATGGAACTTTGTTAGTTGAGGGTGGATGGATGGTCATGTATGTGATGTTTGGAGTTATGGATTGTTTAAGAATTATGGTGGGATAAATTGTTGGTAAATGGTAGTTGTTGGATGAACTAATTCTATGGTTAAGAGATGTAGAGATTCATGCCTACTAGATGTTTGATAAAATGCCTAAATGGCCTAAATTATGGAATTTGTTAATAATATTGGTCCCATTGAATTATGTTGATGTAGATTGAAGTTGCAAGAGTAGTTGGTGGTTTTAATATCACTAAAGATCTCCATCAAGGCATGTTGGCTAAACTCTTCTCTTAGAATTGAATCCCACGATATTCATGTAAATTATGTAAGTCCCGAGTGATTCATTATGAAACTCGCTATTCCAAGTAAGATTGGGTTAAAAGATATATATTCAACAAGCATCCCAAATGCTTTATTCATGTTATGTTACCAATTGAGGATGTGTTAAAATATGGGTTGCGCATTAATAATATTTCGACTTTAAGTCAAGTTCAAATGAAGGCTAATATGCCAAATTTTATGAAATATCTCTATGTGCCTTAGACTCTAAATTGCTCACATGTGTACTACACACCTTGATTTGAATTGTATTTATTATTGATGATGATAATGATATTTGAAATTGATAAGGTGAGCATGAAACACTAAATATGGCCAACGTGCCAAGAATGATCTTATAATTATGGCCATTAGTGCTAATGAAATAAAATGATGTGAGAAAGGTTATGAAATGAGTCTCGACTCAAATGTTTTAAAATGACTTCGAAAATAGAATTTCCTAAAAGCTTTCATACTCAAGTCATGCCATAAGTGGTTGTTTTAACAAATACTATGCTTTGTGAGTATTTCCAATGTGTTTTGCATTCTCTCATATTCGTGAGTAGAAATTGTGTATTACCCCTTGTGGGGGAAACTGTGTCAAGAATAAATGGTGTGTTATTTGCTGATGATTTAAACTTGCGCATCAATTGCCAATCGTTTTACTCCACTTCTCGGAAAGAAATCTATAGTGCTTAAATTGGTCATTTAAAATGACCTTAGAGTTGTGATTTCCGGAATATTATATGTATGTTGATATTTATGATGATGATACCTGAAAGAGAAGAAATAAAAGTGTGGAATAACAAATATGGCCACCATGCCTTGAATAAAGAATCTTGTGAATGACCAAAAGAGCGAAGGAGATATTGTTGTTATTATTGGTTGAAAATACTAGTGGAGATTTATATAATGTGGAAGATGATGAGGTAAATACATTTGTACCTGTGTTATTTTTGTGAATTATTCCCCTTATTTGGGATGAGATTGATGTGATAAAATTATTCCTCTTAATTGGGATAAGATTGATTGATATAAAAGGGTTGATGTCTCGAATAAGACAGCCTAGCCGATCGGGTCGTGATCGGACACCATGCCACACACATGGTGGTGATTGTGCTGGAAATTGTAATTGAAATTGAGATTTTGGTTGATGTCTTCAAATAAGATGGCCTAACTGGTCGGGTCGTGATCGGACTTCGTACTAAATTTACGGTGGTATTAGTATTTATGGTAATTGTGGTTGATGTCCCTAATGGATAGCCTAGTCGATCGGGTCATGATCAGACGTCGTGTTAAAGACGGTGGTATTGATATTGAGAGAAATTATGGTTGATGTCTCTAATGAGATAGCCTAGCCGATCGGGTCGTGATCGGACTCCGTGCTAAGAGTACGGGGGTACTGGTTTTGTGAATAATGGTGTTGTGAATAATGGTATTATGAATAATGGTATTGTGGACAATGGTATATCGATATTAAAAATCTCCCAATGTGAGATATGGAAATCTATTTGAACAGTGTCTTGATCCTAAATTAAGGTTTGATGTTGATTAAATCTTCCTTTGATATCATGATAATCTTGTTGTATTATTTGTCATTCTATTGAGAGGGTGTTTAGTTATACATACTAGTGCTATTCGACAGTACTAACGTCTCTTTTGCCGGGGGCACTGCATCTTTCAATGGATGCAGGTGGTTCCACAGCAGGAGACATTGATCAGTGATAGCAGTACACCTTCTTCCCAGCTGACTTGGTGAGCCCTACTTCATTGCGGGGTCATGTATCTTTTGTACCTTGTGTATTCCGTTTGAGGTATAGCCGGGGCCTTGTTGCCGGCATTATCATTGTACTCTTCTTTATCCATAGAGGCTCCGTAGACATAGTGTAGGTTGTGTATTGGTGCTGGGAAAGACAAAATATGTTATGTTGTAGTTGTATTACTTGTCCATTCGAGACATTAAAAATGATGAAGCTATTGGAAATGAATTATTGTAGATGTGAACACCATTTTGTCTAATTAATGAAAATATGTATTATCTCCATTTGTGGATGAGTTTGGGTAGAATGAAATCTAACAGGCTTGCTCGATCGGGTTCAATCGGTTGAGCGCCGGTCGCGCTCCTCGATTTTGGGGCGTAACAGTAGTAGTACACTCGCACAAGCATACACCGTAGCATGCCCCACTTATACTAGCTCAGGAGTATGAAACTTGATATTTATTGATCGTGCCCATGTGTTCTTGTATTATCTATTTTTATGTTGATATTGAGCCCGTGACCACGCCCGATGGATTGTGATATTGAGCCTGTGACCCCTCCGGGCGGATTGTGATTGTGAGCTTGTGACCACGCCGGTCGGATTTCAATATTGACACGTGAGATGTCCATGCGGTTGTGATTTGAAATCTGGGCACAAGGTGCCATAAGCATAGTATGGTGGGTTGAAACACGTGACATGTGACTATGAGATGAGGTATCAAAAAGTGAATTCGTTGTGAAAATTGTGATAGAACGACTTTAGTAATTGGTTGTCCTTTGTGTTCCTTATTTTGTTTCAACGATACCTCACAGTGTTCTTATTGCTTTACTTTTTATATCACTTGTTGATTCTTGTTGCCATTTACTGATTTCTGCTTTCCATTATTAGCTTCATACTTTTATACTGCACGGGTTATTTTGTCTAGTGAGTGTCTTGACTTGTACCTCGTCTCTACTCCATCGAGGTTAGTCTTGATACTTACCGAGTATCGACCGTGGTGTAATCATACTATACTTTTGTACATTTTTGTGTAGAGCCAGGTATTGGAGATATCAGACTTGGGCATAGTTAGCTTGTTGATCGCGAGGATTCAAGGTAGAGCTGCTTGGTCATTGCAGTCCCTTGGAGTCCTTTACTTACATTGTACTATCAGCTTGTTATTGAAAGAATATTGTATTTTAATTATTGAGATCTTTCAATGTACTTAGCTAGGGTTCGTGGCTCTATATTACAAAATCTTTGGAGGTTGTTATGATTATTGTCGCGTAGTCCTATTTCGATTTTGTTTCGGTATTTATATTAAACTATGTTTCAAATTGTCATTGTTAAATTGCCTTAGCTTATTGTAAGTATTCGGCTTACCTAGTTTTAGAGACTAGGTATCATCACGATATGTTACGGAGGGAAATTGGGGTCGTGACAACGACAGAGGCAGCAATGATTCTTCTCCAGCCAGATTTGGTCGGATCTATAGAGAACTGAGAGGGATGATAATAAAGGAAATAGCATAATCAAATTTATATAAATAGCATAAGTCTGAGGTCTCAATACAATAAAACTTATAATACAAAGTAAATCCCCAAAAACTGGTAAGTACGGAATCATGAGCTTCTACTACATAATACAAGTCTGAAACTGAACAATTAGTACACTGTCTGAATTGGAACAACAGTATGAAAGGAAAAGACAAATCAAACTTCGACCAAGGATGCAGCTCTACTTCGCCTCTAGCAGATAGTCCAACAAGCAAGCCTACCGCTGATAACTGGTCCCCACACCTGGATCTGCATAATTAAGTGTAGAGTGTAGTATAAGTACAACCGACCCAATGAACTCAATAAGTATCGTAAATAAACACGATCAGGTAATAGAAACACAAATTACTAATGATGCTAGCTATCACCTATGTAGTTTTCTCTTTAAAACCGGTACAGAACAATAGTTGAATTGAATCATAAGTTAAGTAAGAAAACACGTGTGTGTGTAAGTGTACAATTTTTCACAAATACTCAGCTCAGTCAATATCTTGGCATACATAGATGATATGCAGTTAAATTAGATAAATGTTCAAGAAAATTACAAGTAAAGATGGAATGCAAAATCAAACAATGTCACAAATGTACGTAGAATTTAATAGTTAAATTCTAGGCTTATAAGAGCCTGAGCACAACCCAAACATGAATAAATAATCCCGGTGTCTGCACATGAGTTCAACCCCATGCATGTGTGCACCCAATAGCACATAGCTATTACAATAATTCAGGCAATTAGTGCCTCAACTGAGTTTAGATATGATACTTACCTCAAGCAAATCAAATCACTCCACTAGAAAGCCCTTCCCACGCGTATCAATCTCCGAAAGCCTCGAATCTAGCCAAAAATAACGTAATACTATCAACAAAAGATATAGGAATTAATCCCAGATGATAAAGCTAAGATCTTTAACCAAAGTCAAAAAGACAATCCAAAATGTCAACCTCAGGTCCATGTCTTGGAACCCGAAAAAATTTACAAAATCCGAATACCTATTCAATAACGAGTCTAACCATACCAAACTCATCTAATTCTGACCACAAATCGACCCTCAAACCCGCAAATCTTACACTCCACTACATGGGTCAAAACTCCCCAAATACCAACTTAGATTCATGATCAATAGTTGAACTAATCAATGGGTAATCAAAATACGTGGATAAAAGTGATCAAAATCACTTACCTCTTCAATCTAAGTAAAACCTCTCCAAACATTGCCTAAGTCTGCTGTTACAACCCAAATTCGCATACCATAGATCACGCCGTAAGTTAGTCGACGTAAATCCAAGAAGAGATTATCTTTGAGATGATAAGAAGTTAATCCTATTGGTCTTAAACGATACAAGGGTGTATAAGAGTGGTTAACAAGTATTAGAAGTTAAATGAATCAAGGATGTTGTAACCCGTATTTTCGGGTAACACTAGAGGTGATTAACTATCCCAAGAGGTCTTGTTTTAATGTATTTGAATCATATAATATCTGCATCATAAGTCTTGAAGTCAAGCGAGTTATGAAACAAAAGTCGATAAAAGCTGTCGCAACTTAGGTTTATAATTTTACTTAAACTTTAGGTCAAATATTACTGAATTTTTCTCCCAATGTGCTTGGAATTATAGGGTGATCTACCTATCAAATTGATGATCTATGAGTCTAGTTTCCAACGCATTAAACCGTTTGTCGATACGATCTCGGAATAGAGAGATATTTGCGTTTTCGCGAGAGTGCGCGAAGCTGCTCTCTATGGGGCCCACAAAGGCGGTTTAAGACATATGGACATATATAAGATAGTTCAACCCCGTTTTAAGTCATTATTTTTCAGTATATTCAGACCTTATAACCCTAAAAACAGTCTCCCAAGGTTCTCTCATGATCCAAGACCCAAACAAAGGGCAAACAACACAAATCAAATGTCAGGAATCCCGTGGCGCTAGTAAGTTTCTTGTTCTTCTTGTTGTTGCTGATTTTTGTGTTGTTCCAGCTCGTGTGGGAGGTTGTTTTAAGTGTTTTATGTTCTATAAATTCACCTTCAAGTTTTTAATATCAACCCTAGGTGATTTCAAGTCTTCTAAAGTAATTCTAGTGCCGAAAAACCCGAATTAATTGCTTGTTTCGCTTCCTTGTTCTTGTGGCAGAATTGAAGGGATATTTCGGGGAAAATTAAGGTCAAATTGGAGTTGTTATTTCTGTTTAAAGGTAAGGAACCTCTTACTCTATATATATTTAAGATCATCCAAGTTGCAGCTAAGTCGTTGAAGCTAGAACTTGTGAAATATATATCGAAAGGCTTGGTAGTAATGTTGTTGGTTGGTGGACTGTTTTAGAGGCTCAATATGATTATTAATGATGTTGTTTGGGCTGTTTGGTGATTTTATTGACTTGTGGGAAGTCATATAAATAGGGGAGGTGCTGTCCGTTTCATCGTAAAATAGGTTGCGGTCGATACATAATAGTTACGACGCTTAAACGATAATAATAGTGTCATTTGTCTTATTGTAGACTAAGGAGTCGTGACATTTGCATAGCTTGAGGTTGGGCAGTATATACAAGGTATGCGAGGCTATTCCCTTCATTCTTTTGCACGACTCCGATTGTACATAATGTAATGAACGAGCTCCCAAAGATACTCTACTCTTAGAAGCTAGCAGTACTTACATTGCTGCCCTTCTTATGAAACGATTGATATTGATGTTACTTCTCTTATTCTTATATTATCAATGTTGTTGGTAGTTCCTGATTCTTATAAGATTCTTGATGTAGAGTTAATCCTAATAACGTGTACGAAGGATACCGACCTTACGTCACTCCGAAAGGTTCAAAATGTGATTCCAATGAGTCCAGCATGCATCATATATATGTATCTATTTTACTCTACCGAGCCGCGCTATAGTCGGCCGGGTATGGCACCTATTGTGCAACCACTGATCAGTTGGGTTTTACCGAGCTCCACATGGCCGGGTACGATTCTACCGAGCCCTATGATGGCCGGGTACGTTTTACCGAGCCTATTACGGCCGGGTACGATATGATGATGGTGATGCCCACAAAGGCGTATGTTTTAAAAGTTTATGTATATATATGTATGTATCATGTATTTTATGTCAGTAGCCCTCAGAGGTACCCAGATGTCACTGGTTGTATATTCTCTATCCCTGTTTACATTATTGTTCTCACTTATGCTTTCCTGCCTTACATACTCAGTACTTTATTCGTACTGACGTCCTTTTTATTTGTGGACGCTGCATGTCGTGCTGCAGGTCCTGATAGACGGGTAGACGCAGCTCCCCCATCACAGTAGGCTATCCGGTTCAGCCGTTATTGGCGAGACCCCTTCTCCGGACTTGCCGTGGTCTTGGTATGCATTTTTGTTATAGACATTATGGGTATGTCGGGGCCCTATTCCGGCAATGTTGTAGCACTTATGTTCTTTTAGAGGCTCATAGACAGGTGTCGACTCATGTATGGTTTGGAATGCCTTGTCGGCTGATTTTTGTTGTATAGTCTTTCATGGCACCATGGTAGCTCGTACCTTATATATAGTTTCTTGACAGTCTTGTCGTTCCATGTTACGTATGTTCATGACATTATCTTTCATTGTTGTATGTTCATGATCCATGTCTACCATTTATATTGGTATTGTCGGCCCTTAAAGTTAATAAGGAAGGTTAGATAAAATGTACGTTGGTGCTCGGCAAGTATGGCCCGGGTGCTAGTCATGACCCTCCAGTTGGGTCGTGACAAACTTGGTATCAGAGCAAGTCTGTCCTAGGGGATGTCTATGAGCCGTGTCTAGTAGAGTTTTGATTATGGATGTGTAGCGCGCCACATTTATAATCAGGAGGCTACGTGACATCTAGGGTTGTTACCTTCTTCCTGAATCTAGATCGTGCGTAGAGTTGAGTCCGTAAGTGTTCATATCTAATATTCACCTTATTTTCTTTCAGCGATGCCTTCGACTAGGAAGCAAGCGATTAGTAAACGGCTTGATACAGCTGTGGGAGAGGGTAACATTCAGGTGCCTCCAGCCAGAGCAGGCCAAAGTGAGGCTCAGAGTGAGATGCCGTCTCATACCTCTCCGTCTCCTCCAGAGGATATTAGGAGGCACCCAGTACATCCAGTTCCCCCGTCTGGCACTACAGACCACGATATGCATAGTGCGGTGCAGTTGTTGACTAGCTTGGTAGCTGCTCAGGCTTAGAGGCAGAATACCGGTGCTGCTGATAAACCGGTTAGTGCGAGAGTTTGTGATTTTATTAATCTAGACCCTCCAGTGTTTACCGGATCAGACCCCAAGGAGGACCCACAAACATTTATTGATCAGGTTCATCGTACATTGCGGGTTATGCATGCTAGTGATACGGAGGCAGTAGAGTTGGCTTCTTATCGGTTACGGGATTTAGCGGTTTTCTGGTATGATAGCTGGGAGAGATCTAGGGGTCCGAACGCTCCTCCAGCCGTGTGGAAGGAATTTTCTGAGGCCTTTCTTCGTCACTACTTGCCAGTTGAGATACGACGAGCTAGAGCTGATAAGTTCTTGAACCTTCGACAGGGTAATATGAGTGTACGAGAGTATAGTATACAGTTTGATTCTTTAGCAAGGTATGCTCCCCATATGGTGTCCGAGATGAGTGATAGGGTGCATCTGTTCGTGAACGGGTTGGGACCACATCTGATAAATGAGTGCACAACAGGCTCCTTGGTAGAGGGCATGGATATTTCCCGTATTCAGGCTTATGCCCAGACCCTAGAGGATCGTAAGTGCCAGCAAAGGGCAGTTAGGGAGCAGGATAGGGGCCAGCATAAGAGGGAGAGATTTGCAGGGTATTCTGATGAGTTCAGAGGCAGTATCAGGCCCCAATCTTCGAGGAGTTCGGCGCCACCTGTAGCTAGTGCTCCTCCACAGTTTCAGAGGCCTCGGTATGATCGATTTACCTATTCTGGTTCAGGTCAGAGTTCGAGGGCATCAGGCTCACAATTTCATAGAGATACTAGTCAGACGAGACCCCCAACACCTCGTTGTGATCAGTGCGGCAAGGCCCACTTTGGACTGTGCCATCGAGGTTCCGATGCATGCTATTCTTGCGGACAGCGTGGCCATATGATGCGGGATTGTCCTAACAGAGGAGGTGGTGGTATGGCTCAACCGACTGGATCTGTGTCTGGTTCTTCCTCATCAGTTCGACCTCCAGCACAAGGTTTTCAACAGTCAACAGGTCGTGGTAGAGGTAGAGGTTCAGTGCCGAGTTCGAGTGGTGCTCAAAATCGAACCTATGCTCTAGTAGGTCGACAAGATCTCGAGTCGTCTCCGGATGTTGTTACAGGTATATTGTCTGTGTTTTCTTATGATGTATATGCGCTAATTGATCCAGGATCTACCTTATCATATGTTACACCCTTTGTGGGTTAATAAGTTTGGCATTGAACCTGAATTGATAAGTAAACCACTTGCGGTATCCACTCCGATAGGAGATTTTGTGATTGCTAGAAGGGTATATAAAGGTTGCACTGTGATGATTTGTAGTCGTCAAACCTCGGCAAATTTATTTGAGTTAGAAATGGTTGATTTCGATGCGATAATAGGAATGGACTGGTTTGCCTCATGCTATGCAAATGTTGACTGTCGTGCGAAGATGGTTAGGTTTCAGTTTCCTTGTGAACCCGCCATTGAATGGAAGGGGAACATTGCTACGCCGAAAGGTATGTTTATTTCCTATCTTAAGGCAAGGAAGATGATCTCAAAAGGTTACATTTATCATCTTGTTCGCGTTAGGGATGCGGAGGCGAAGCCGCCTACTCTACAATTAATCCCCGTGGTCAATGAATTTCCAGATGTTTTCCCAGATGAACTCTCAGGCCTTCCTCCTGAAAGGGAGATTGAGTTTAGCATTGATGCATTGCCTGACACTCAACCGATCTCTATCCCTCCATACAGGATGGCCCCGGCAGAGTTGCGAGAGTTGAAGGCACAGTTGAAGGACTTGCTGGATAAGGGTTTCATTAGGCCTAGCACTTCACCTTGGGGTGCGCCAGTCTTGTTCGTGCGGAAGAAAGATGGGTCATTAAGGATGTGTATCGATTATCGACAGTTGAATAAGTTTACAATAAAGAACAAGTATCCACTTCCAAGAATTGATGACCTGTTTGACCAACTCCAGGGTGCCAAGTATTTCTCCAAGATTGACTTGCGTTCAGGGTATCATCAGGTGAGGGTTAAGGAGAAGGATATTCCAAAGACGGCCTTCCGGACAAGATATGGGCATTTTGAGTTCTTGGTGATGTCGTTCGGGCTAACAAATGCCCCAGCAGCTTTTATGGATCTCATGAATAGTGTATTCAGGCCCTATCTTGATGTGTTCGTGATCGTATTCATTGATGACATTCTGGTGTATTCTCGTTCAGAGGCGGAACATGCGGGCCACTTGCGGATAGTATTACAGACCCTTCAGGATCATAAGTTATATGCTAAGCTCTCTAAATGTGAATTCTGGCTGAACTCAGTAGCATTCCTAGGCCATGTGATATCTGATGAGGGTATTAGTGTCGACACTCAGAAGATCGATGCAGTGAAGAATTGGCCGAGACCGACAACACCGTCAGAAGTCTGCAGCTTCCTGGGGCTAGCAGGATATTTTAGGCGATTTGTAGAAGGGTTTTCCTCTATATCAGCACCATTGACTAAGTTAACATAGAAAGCTACCAAGTTCCACTGGTCTGATGCTTGTGAACATAGTTTTCAGGAGCTAAAGAAACGATTGACATCTGCGGCAGTGCTCACTCTCCCAGAAGGAACAGAAGGTTATGTGGTATATTGTGATGCCTCAGGTATAGGTTTGGGGTGCGTATTAATGCAACGTGGGAAGGTGATTGCTTATGCATCAAGACAATTGAAGAAGCATGAAATGAATTACCCGACTCATAATTTGAAATTGGTTGCAGTAATATATGCTTTGAAGATATGGCGGCACTACTTATACGGCGTCCATGTTGACATCTACACAGATCATAAGAGTTTACAATACATGTTCAAGCAGAAGGATTTGAATTTGAGGCAGCGTAGGTGGCTTGAATTACTGAAAGACTATGACGTCGAGATATTGTACCATCCCGGTAAAGCCAATGTTGTGGAAGATGCTCTCAGCCGTAAGTCAATGGGAAGCTTAATACATATTGAGGAAGGTAGACAAGGGTTGACCAAAGAGCTGCACCAGCTGGCCAATATGAGAATCAGATTGTTGGACTGTGATGACGGAGGTGTTACTGTACAGAATACAGTAGAATCATCTTTGGTAGCCGAGGTAAAAGCACGGCAATATGAATATCCTACCTTAGTAAGATTGAGAGAGGGAATTCAGCAGTGTAGGATTACAGCTTTCAAGATCGGACGAGATGGGACACTGAGATACCAGGGCCGATTATGTGTGCCTAGTGTGGCAGGGTTGCGAGAGAAGATTATGATTGAGATTCATCAGTCCCGATATTCTATCCATCCTGGCTCGACAAAGATGTATCATGACGTTAAGGAGCAGTATTGGTGGGATAACATGAAGAAGTCTATTGCAGAATTTGTAGCCCAGTGTCCTAATTGTCAACAAGTAAAGATCGAGCATCAGAAACCCAGTGGATTGATTCAGAATATAGAGATTCCGACCTGGAAATGGGAGGTGATTAATATGGACTTCATTATTGGATTACCTCGCTCTTATCATAAGTTTGACTCCATCTGGGTGATAGTTGATCGACTTACAAAATCTGCCCATTTTCTGCCAGTTAAGACAACTTACACGGCTGAAGATTATGCGAAGTTGTATATCAAGGAGATTGTTAGGCTTCATGGTGTGCCGGTATCTATTATATCAGACCGAGGAGCTCAATTTACGGCTAACTTTTGGAGGTCTTTTCAGAAGGGTTTAGGCACACAAGTAAATCTCAGCACTGCATTCCATCCGCAGACTGACGGACAGGCTGAACGTACCATCTAGACGCTTGAAGATATGCTACGAGCATGTGTTCTAGATTTCAAGGGGAATTGGGATGACCATCTGGCACTTATAGAATTTGCCTACAATAATAGCTACCATTCCAGTATTAAAATGGCCTCGTATGAGGCACTGTATGGGAGGAGATGTAGATCACCAGTTGGATGGTTCGAAGTCGGTGAGACAGAATTATATGGGCCAGATTTGATTCACCAAGCCATTGAGAAGGTGAAAGTGATACAAGAGCGACTGAGGATGGCACAAAGTAGGCAAAAGTCTTATTCCGACGTCCGACGTCGTGATCTGGAATTTGAGGTTGGTGATTGGGTTTTCCTGAAGATCTCGCCGATGAAGGGTGTTATGCGTTTTGGGAAGAAGGGTAAGTTGAGTCCGCGGTATATTGGGCCGTACAAAATTCTTCGACGAATTGGACAGGTTGCTTACGAGTTAGAATTGCCATCTGAATTGGAATTTGTCCACCCGGTATTCCATGTATCTATGTTGAGGAAATGTATTGGAGACCCTTCTCGGGTCGTCCCTATCAAATATGTACAAGTTACAAAGGATCTATCATATGATGAAGTGCCAGTGGCTATATTAGATCGACAAGTCCGCAAGCTGAGAACAAAGGATGTAGCTTCCGTGAAAGTATTATGGAGGAACAAGAATATAGAAGAAATGACATGGGAAGCAGAAGAGGAGATGAAGTCTAAATACCCTTACCTATTCCAGAGTGAAGATAACGAGGATGCCAGGGGAAAGAAGGACGCATTATAAGGTGAAACGGCTCTATGAGGTAAGCAATAGCTTGTGAATACTCTTTTTTTAATACAAAATGGTGATATGCAGATAATGTACATATCCATAATGCTTTGTATAGTCTTGCAAGGCCATAGGTTGGGTTTAACTGCTTGCAAGTTTGGCTAGTGTCCATTTTATAGGGGAAACTCAGCCGGAAATCTCCGTCGGAATCCACGATGAGTTAGACACCCCATAAACCCTTACATTCGAGGACGAATGTTCCTAAGGGGGAGAGGGTGTTACAACCCAAATTCGCATACCATAGATCACGCCGTAAGTTAGTCGACGTAAATCCAAGAAGAGATTATCTTTGAGATGATAAGAAGTTAATCCTATTGGTCTTAAACGATATAAGGGTGTATAAGAGTGGTTAACAAGTATTTGAAGTTAAACGAATCAAGGATGTTGTAACCCGTATTTTCGGGTAACACTAGAGGTGATTAACTGTCCCAAGAGTTCTTGTTTTAATGTATTTGAATCATATAATATCCGCATCATAAGTCTTGAAGTCAAGCGAGTTATGAAACAAAAGTCGATAAAAGTTATCGCAACCTAGGTTTATAATTTTACTTAAACTTTAGGTCAAATATTACTACATTTTTCTCCCAATGTGCTTGGAATTATAGGGTGATCTACCAATCAAATTGAATATCTATGAGTCTAGTTTCCAACGCATTAAACCGTTCGTTGATACGATCTCGGAATAGAGAAATATTTGCGTTTTTGCGAGAATGCGCCAAGCTGCTCTCTATGGGGCCTACAAAGGCGGTTTAAGACATATGGACATATATAAGATACTTCAACCCCGTTTTAAGTCATTATTTTTCAGTATATTCAGACCTTATAACCCTAAAAACAGTCTCTCAAGGTTCTCTCATGATCCAAGACCCAACCAAAGGGCAAACAACACAAATCAAATGTCAGGAATGCCGTGGCGCTAGTAAGTTTCTTGTTCTTCTTGTTGTTGCTGATTTTTGTGTTGTTCCAGCACGTGTGGGATGTTGTTTTAAGTGTTTTATGTTCTGTAAATACACCTTCAAGTTTTTAATATCAACCCTAGGTGACTTCAAGTCTTCTGAAGTAATTCTAGTGCCGAAAAATCCGAATTAATTACTAGTTTCGCTTCCTTGTTCTTGTGGCAGAATTGAAGGGATATTTCGGGGAAAATTAAAGTCAAATTGGAGTTGTTCTTTCTATTTAAAGGTAAGGAACCTCTTACTCTATATATATTTAAGATTATCCAAGTTGCAGCTGAGTCGTTGAAGCTAGAACTTGCGAAATATATATCGAAAGGCTTGGTAGTAATGTTGTTAGTTGGTGGACTATTTTGGAGGCTCAATATGATTATTAATGATGTTGTTTGGGCTGTTTGGTGATTTTATTGACTTGTGGGAAGTCATATAAATAGGGGAGGTGCTGTCCGTTTCATCGTAAAATAGGTTGTGGTCGATACATAATAGTTACGACGCTTAAACGATAATGATAGTGTCATTTGTCTTATTGTAGACTAAGGAGTCGTGATATTTGCATAGCTTGAGGTTGGGCAGTATATACAACATAAAAATGCATCGTAAGCAAACTAATGTAGGACCAAAAATGAGATAATATTTAAAAGTATATAAATTAATTTAATCATGTTACCTCTGAGGTTACAAATATTGAAGATCATGAACAACAAGTACAAAGAGGGTTGGACGGTTCAGAAGCTAAAGCAATTGAAGAAAATAATGTTTCGTCGAAAGTCGACAAGTTGGAAATATTATAACATATACCTTTGGGGTGAGACTAGGGTGCTTAACATGATAAGGAGATTATGTTATGATTTATATTAGTCGTATGACATCCGTGTGTTATGTTTTGAAGTCAAGAGAGTTGTGGAACAAAAGTCGATGAAAGTCATCACAAGTTACATTCATAAGTTTTACTGAAACTTTGGGTCAAATGTAACTGCGATTTTCTCCCAATATACTTAGAGTTATGGGGTGTTCCACCCATCAAATTAAAGATCTATGAGTCTATTTTCCAACGCATTAAACCGTTTGTCAATACGACATTGGAGTAGAAAGATATGGGCATTTGTGCGATACTGCGCAAGCTGCTAGGTGACAAGTAGGTGTGTCACCTACTTGCTTAAATGAGAGCCCAAAAAATGGGCCATTTCGGGTCGTCCAAAGAGGCCTTTTAAGGGCCTATTTTCTTCATATATTAGACTTAAAATAGAGCATAATAACCAGACATAAGCTCTGCAAAGAATCCACCCAAAAATTTCCCACAAACCCTAATTGATTTTCTCTCCCTTTCAAGTTCCAGTTGGAGGTAAAACCTAGAGTTTGAAGAACCAAGATAAGAGCTGAGTTATCCAACAAATAAGGTGAGTTTACTTCTCTCTTTCATCCAATTTTTCTTCTGTAAATTCATGGTAAGTCGTTCTATACTTGTAAGAACTCACGGGACGGTGATCGGAAGCCGTGAGTTCGAGTTATTCACTTGTAGCGGACTGTTTTGTGGACTGTTTTGTGTTGCTGTTGGGCTGCGTGTTTTACTAATATTTTGTGGATTTTTGGAGGAGGAAGGGGGTTTATAAACACCATATAAAAGTAGGGTGGTTGGCTGGTCGTTCGTCATAACATTTTCGGATCATTTGACACTACTACGGTGGTCGTTTTGTGTACGAAGAGATTGGGGTGTGTTGGGCTGTTTTGTAGTATTTGATGGTGTATATAGGGCTGGAAAATGATGTATATATGTTGTTATTGTTCTGTTCTTGTATTGTTGGTGTTATCTTGAATTTGGAGGAAGTAAGGATTATAGGGGAGATGCTGCCCGTTTTAATACAAAATAGGTTTGTCGTTCGTTGTGCGATAGTTGTACCTTTCGTAACTTAACGATAGTATTATTATCATTCTTGTAGATTAAGGTGCGAAGAGGTGAGTTCAACTTGGTGATTGGAAAGATTGTGATAAGGTATGTTAAGGCTAATCCTTCCTTCATTTTGGCATGATCTCGTAGCTACATGTGTTAGTAATGAGACAAAAGGAGAAGTTCATATTCATGAATTTATTCACACTATTATAGTCTCATAAGTTACAATATTATTCCTTATCGAGACTCTATATTCAATTTTAGTATTGTCTTCTTCCAGTCAAGAGAGCAGCAAGCCTATATATACAGTATTACAGTATTTTCATTACCATCGAGCTATAATCGATGGGCAGGCCCCTATTGGGCAACCTCTGATCAGATGGAAAGTTATATACCGAGCCTACTGTGGTCGAGCGCCTATGAGCGAGCCCAGCATGGTCGAGATACATAGCCTAGTATGGCCGAGCGCCTATGAGCGAGCCTACTATGGCAGAGCAGTTATATATATACCGAGCCTTATAAGGCCGTACAATTATTTTACTTACTATATTGAAGGAGTTGAGTCAGTATCAGCAGGTAAGTATATCTCCAGATCATCTTTGACTCCCAGTTACTTCCAGTTATTACATTATCAGTTCAGTTTCGATTTTCAGTTATGTTATTGCCTTACATACTCGGTACATTATTTCGTACTGACATCCCTTTTTCGGGGACGCTGCATTTCATGCATGCAGGTTCAGATAGACAGACGAGTAGATCTCCTCAGTAGGTGTTTCCCAAGTTTAGCCTGATCGGTAAGCTCCACGTCTTTCGGAGTTGCCAGGTCTAAAGTGTTGTGTACATCTTATGTATATCTGTATATATGTTATGGGTAGGTCGGGGCCCTGTTCCGATCATAGTACATCTATCAGTAGAGGCTTGTAGACATATCCTATTGGTTAGTGCAGTATGTTGGGTTTGTAGGCCTGGTATGTATAATTTGGTGGTTTGTCAGCTGTAGTAGCTATGATGGCCTTTTCAGCCTAGCTTTATATTGATGTTTAGTTAGCGCTAGTTTCCATTCAGTTTTATATTTTGCTTCGCAAATTGTCTTACAAGGTGGCCCCATGGCCAAAGTATGACATTATGTGTTCAGAGTCCATTAGTCGCAATTTGGTACGCCAGGTTAGGTGAGGCACCGAGTGCTTGTCTCGCTCCTAGGTTCGGGGCGTGACAAACTTGGTATCAGAGCAGTTCTATCCTAGGGAGTCTACAAGCCGTGTCTAGTATAGTCTTGTTTATAGATGTGTTGTGCACCACATTATATAAGCAGGGCACTACAGGGCATTTAGGAGTTGGTTACCCTTCTTTGAAATCTAAATCGTGCTACAGAACTGAGGTATAGGAAATTTGAATTAAACTTATGTGTTGGTGTTTGCATGCAAAGATGACGGTGACTAGGAAGACTACGGCTAGCCCGAGGAGAGATACAGCAGTAGGTGAGGGGACCAGCAGGGTACCCCAGTAGATGGGGCCCAGTCTGAGGCTCAAGGTGAGACCCCTACTCAGCCATTACCGGCTCCTCCACCAACTACAGAGATTCCTAGGGAAACCGCACATCCAGTTCCCCCTCCACTTCCATCAGATCAGGACTTGAGGAGTGCGGTGCATTTGTTGACACAGTTGGTAGCTACCCAGTAACAGGCTAGGGCATCAGCTAGTGCAGGAACTTCTGAGGGGTCTGGGAGTTCAAGGGTCCGAGAGTTTATTGCTTTGAGTCCCCCAGAGTTCACGGGGACAGATCAGAGGGAGGACCCACAGGATTTCATAGATCAGCTTCACAGGATCTTTCGTGTTATGCATGCCACGGAGAAAGAGGCAGTTGAGCTAGCAGCTTTTCGACTCCGAGATATAGCCATCCTTTGGTACGAGGGATGGGAGAGGTCCAGGGGACGTGATGCACCTCCAGCTATTTGGGAGAATTTTTCAGATGCCTTCCTTGACCAGTACTTACCACGGGAGATCCGACAGGCTCGAGTCGATCAGTTTCTAGCCCTCAAGCAGGGTAATATGAGTGTTCGAGAGTATAGTCTCCATTTTGACTCATTGGCCAGATATGCACCATCCATAGTTGCTACTATGCGGGACAGGATTCACAGGTTTATAGCAGGGTTAGCCCCAGAGTTAACCGAGGCATGTGCCACCGCTGCATTGCAGGATAGTATGGATATCTCCCGGATTCAGGCATTCGCCTAGAATATAGAAAGGGGTAGGCGTCAGCAGCAGGGTACAGAGAGGGCTGAGCAAGGGCAACGTAAGAGGATGAGATTTCCCAGGTCTCAGGA
This sequence comes from Nicotiana tabacum, assembly GCF_000715075.1. NCBI lineage: Eukaryota > Viridiplantae > Streptophyta > Magnoliopsida > Solanales > Solanaceae > Nicotiana > Nicotiana tabacum. Next base: position 33,571,388 of record NC_134098.1, read on the forward strand.
GAAATATCAGGGTAGTTATAGGACCCAGTACTTCGGACAGCCACCTAGGCCTCCACCACCTCAGTTACAGGGTTACAGGTATGACCGCTATACTCAGTCAGGACCAGGTGAGAGCTCACGGGCGTCGGGTTTGCAGCGACAGCGAGGATCTGCGCAGACATGGTCATTTCCTCCACGGTGTGACATCTGTGGTAGAGGACACTTGGGCCAATGCCGAGTAGGTTCTGATGCTTGTTATACATGTGGGCGTCCAGGGCATATGATGCGAGATTGCCCAAATAGAGATTCGGGGGGAATGGCACAACCAGCGAGTTCAGCAACAGGATCATCTATGTCCGTGCATCCTTCAGGGCGCGAGTCTCAGTCTTCGGCTGGTAGAGGTCGGGGCAGAGGTAGAGGTTCCAGTTCAAGTGGTAATCAGAACCGTATCTATGCTTTAGCGGGTCGACAGGACCAGGAGTCTTCACTAGACGTTGTGACAGGTATATTAACCATTTGCTCTCACGATGCTTATGCTTTGATAGACCCAGGATCTACTTTATCGTATATTACCCCATTTGTCGCGAGGAAGTTTGGTATAGTGCCTGAAATACTAAGTGATCCTTTTGCGGTATCTACACCGGTCGGAGAATCGATTATTGCTAGACGGGTTTACCGAGGTTGTACGGTGACAATTTTTAGTCGTCAGACCTCAGCTGACCTAGTTGAGCTAGAGATGATGGATTTTGATGCTATCATAGGCATGGACTGGTTGGCAGCTTGCTATGCCACAGTTGATTGCCGAGCAAAGGCAGCCAGATTTCATTTTCCGGGTGAGCCAGTCCTTGAATGGGTAGGTAATACACCAACACCCAGAGGTAGGTTTATTTCCTATCTGAAGGCGAGGAAAATGATCGCAAAAGGGTGCATTTATCATATTGTGCGAGTTAGAGATGCAGATGCTGAGATACCTACACTTCAGTCTATTCCCGTAGTCAAAGAGTATGCAGATGTGTTTCCAGATGAGCTTCCAGGTATTCCTCCAGAGCGAGAGATTGATTTTAGCATCGATTTGCTTCCAGGAACTCAACCAATATCCGTCCCTCCGTATAGAATGGCACCTGGCGAATTGAAGGAGTTGAAGGAGCAGTTAAAAGATTTGTTGGAGAAAGGTTACATCAGGCCCAGTACCTCACCTTGGGGTGCATCAGTACTATTTGTGCGGAAGAAAGACAGCTCGCTGAGGATGTGTATCGATTATAGGCAGCTAAACAAGGTAACTATTAAGAATAAGTATCCACTTCCAAGGATCGGTGACTTGTTTGATAAGTTGCAGAGGCTAGATGCTTTTCAAAGATAGATTTGAGGTCGGGGTACCACCAAGTCAGAGTTCAGGAAAAAGATATTCCCAAGACAGCCTTTAGGACCCGATATGGCCACTTCGAGTTCCTTGTCATGTCCTTCGGGTTGACTAATGCACCCGCTGTATTTATGGACTTGATGAATAGCCTATTCCGACCATTTTTATATCTGTTCGTGATAGTATTTATTAATGATATTTTGGTTTATTCCCGTTCAGAAGATGAGCATGCGGACCACCTGCGAGCGGTACTCCAAACCCTCCGTGATCGTAAGTTGTATGCTAAGTTTTCTAAATGTGAGTTCTGGTTGAAGTCTGTAGCATTCTTAGGGCATATTGTATCAGATGAAGGGATAAAGGTGGACACTCAGAAGATTGAGGCCGTGAAATCTTGGCCTAGACCTACCACTCCGACAGAGGTTCGTAGCTTTCTAGGCTTAGCAGGATACTATCGGAGGTTCGTAGAGGGTTTTTCTTCCCTTTCGGCACCATTGACGAAGTTGACACAGAAAGAAACTAAGTTTCAATGGACAGAGGCTTGTGAGCGGAGTTTCCAAGAGCTTAAGAACAGGTTGACCTCAGCTCCAGTTCTAACACTTCCAGAGGGTCTAGAGGGTTATGCCGTGTATTGTGATGCATCAGGAGTCGGGTTAGGATGTGTCCTGATGCAACATGGGAAGGTAATTGCGTATGCTTCAAGGCAGTTGAGGAAGCACGAGAGGAATTATCCGACCCACGACCTCGAGTTAGCTGCGGTTGTCCATGCACTTAAGATATGGCGGCATTATTTATATGGTGTTCATGTTGATGTATTTACTGATCATAAAAGCCTACAATATATCTTCAAGCAGAAAGAGTTGAATTTGCGACAGAGGCGATGGCTTGAGTTATTGAAAGATTACGATGTTAACATTCTCTACCATCCAGGGAAAGCTAATGTTGTAGCAGATGCCTTAAGTCGCCGATCTATGGGCAGCTTAGCACATGTAGAGCACAAGAAAAAGAAAATTAGCTAGAGAGATTAATCAATTGTCTTCGTTGGGGGTTCGGTTAGTAGATTCTGAGGATGGTGGAGTTGTACTCCAAAACACTACAAAATCATCCCTCATAGCGGAAGTCAAGGAAAGGCAGTACGAGGACCCAGAGTTGGTCGAGCTGAGAGAGCGAGTTCCGCAGCAGAAGAAGAAGCCACTATTAGAGCTAAAGGGAGATGGGGTTCTCAGATATAGGGGTCGTTTGTGTGTTCCAGATGTAGCAGGGCTACGAGACAGGATTATGTCAGAGGCACATTATTCATGGTATTCCATCCATCCCGGATCGATGAAGATGTATCATGACATTAAGGATGTGTACTCATGGAATGATATGAAGAAGAACATTGCTGAGTTTGTCGCCCAATGTACTAGTTGCCAGCAAGTGAAGATAGAGCACCAGAAGCCTGGAGGGCTAATGCAGACTATAGAGATCCCGACATGGAAATGGGAGGCGATAAACATGGACTTTATCACGGGTTTACCTCGTTCTAATCGTAAGTTCGATTCCATATGGGTGATAGTCGATAGGCTCACGAAATCAGCTCACTTCCTACCGGTCAGATCTACATATACAGCAGAAGATTATGCAAAGTTATATATTAAGGAGATAGTGCGGCTACACGGAGTACCAGTTTCTATTATATCTGACCGTGGGGCTCAATTTATAGCACATTTTTGGAGGTCATTTCAGAGAGGTCTAGGGACTCAGGTGAATCTCAGCATAGCTTTTCATCCACAGACTGATGGACAAGCCGAGCGCACAATTCAGACGCTCGAGGATATGTTACGAGTATGTGTGTTGGATTTTAAAAGAAGTTGGGATGAACATCTACCTCTTGTCAAGTTTGCATATAATAACAGTTACCACTCCAGTATTCAAATGGCTCCGTACGAGGCTTTGTATGGGCGTAAGTGCAGATCTCCTATAGGGTGGTTTGATGTTAGGGAATCTGGGTTATATGGGCCAGACCTGGTTCAACAGGCCATAGAGAAAGTAAAGCTTATCCGGGAGCGACTGTTGACAGCTCAGAGTCGTCAGAAGTCATATTCTGACATGCGGCGACGAGACTTAGAGTTCAGGATTAATGACTGGGTATTCTTAAAGGTATCACATATGAAGGGCGTGATGAGGTTTGGCAAGAAAGGCAAGCTTAGCCCACGGTATATTGGGCCTCATAGGATCATTCGGAGAGTGGGCCAAGTAGCTTATGAGTTAGAATTGCCCTCAGAATTGGAGTCTGTCCATCCGATTTTTCACGTATCTATGCTATGGAAGTGCATTGGCGATCCTACCCGAGTGGTGCCCATGGATGATGTACAGATTACAGAGGACTTGTCATACGAGGAAATTCCAGTTGCCATCCTAGACCAACAAATCCGCAATCTACGAAATAAGGAGGTAGCTTCCGTAAAGGTTTTATGGAGGAGCAAGAATGTAGAAGAGATGACGTGGGAATCGGAGGAAGAAATGAAGTCTAAATACCCCCACCTATTTCAAACTGAAGATATGGCTCGAGATGGGATGCTACAACACAGCTCTATTCAGGCTAGCAGGTCAGCAGGTAAGCTTTTATTTTTCACTTTTAGTATTTATGATTTACGGTTGGTGAGGCAAAGTGTTGCTATTTATAAACATTGGCCATGTGTGGCATGCATAGTATATTTTCTGGCTACGTACAGGTTGGTTTTAACCTAGTGTACGAAGGATACTCGGGCAAAAGTTTCCAAAGTCTCTAAGAGTAAACATTTGAGGACGAATGTTTCCAAGGGGGGAATGATGTTACACCCTATATTTTCGTACATAAAAATGCATCGTAAGCAAACTAATGTAGGACCAAAAATAAGATAATATTTAAAAGTATATAAATTAATTTAATCATGTTACCTCTGAGGTTACAAATATTGAAGATCATGAACAACAAGTACAAAGAGGGTTGGACGGTTCAGAAGCTAAAGCAATTGAAGAAAATAATGTTTCGTCGAAAGTCGACAAGTTGGGAATATTATAACATATACCTTTGGGGTGAGACTAGGGTGCTTAACATGATAAGGAGATTATGTTATGATTTATATTAGTCGTATGACATCCGTGTGTTATGTTTTGAAGTCAAGAGAGTTGTGGAACAAAAGTCGATGAAAGTCATCACAAGTTACATTCATAAGTTTTACTGAAACTTTGGGTCAAATGTAACTGCGATTTTCTCCCAATATACTTAGAGTTATGCGGTGTTCCACCCATCAAATTAAATATCTATGAGTCTATATTCCAATTCTTTAAACCGTTTGTCAATACGACATTGGAGTAGAAAGATATGGGCATTTGTGCGATACTGCGCAAGCTGCTAGGTGACAAGTAGGTGTGTCACCTACTTGCTTAAATGAGAGCCCAAAAAAATGGGCCATTTCGGGTCGTCCAAAGAGGCCTTTTAAGGGCCTATTTTCTTCATATATTAGATTTAAAATAGAGCATAATTATCAGACATAAGCTCTGCAAAGAATCCTCCCAAAAATTTCCAAACAAACCCTAATTGATTTTCTCTCCCTTTCAAGTTCCAATTGGAGGTAAAACCTAGAGTTTGAAGAACCAAGATAAGAGCTGAGTTATCCAACAAATAAGGTGAGTTTACTTCTCTCTTTTATCCAATTTTTCTTCTGTAAATTCATGGTAAGTCGTTCTATACTTGTAAGAACTCACGGGACGGTGATCGGAAGCCGTGAGTTCGAGTTATTCACTTGTAGCAGACTGTTTTGTGGACTGTTTTTTGTTGCTGTTGGGCTGCGTGTTTTACTACTATTTTGTGGAGTTTTTGAGGAGGAAGGGGGTTTATAAACACCATATAAATTTAGGGTGGTTGGCTGGTCGTTCGTCATAACATTTTCGGGCCATTTGACACTACTACGGTGGTCGTTTTGTGTACGAAGAGATTGGGGTGTGTTGGGCTGTTTTGTAGTATTTGATGGTGTATATAGGGCTGGAAAATGATGTATATATGTTGTTATTGTTCTGTTCTTGTATTGTTGGTGTTATCTTAAATTTGGAGGAAGTAAGGATTATAGGGGAGATGCTGCCCGTTTTAATACAAAATAGGTTTGTCGTTCGTTGTGCGATAGTTGTACCTTTCGTAACTTAACGATAGTATTATTATCATTCTTGTAGATTAAGGTGCGAAGAGGTGAGTTCAACTTGGTGATTGGAAAGATTGTGATAAGGTATGTTAAGGCTAAGCCTTCCTTCATTTTGGCATGATCTCGTAGCTACATAGGTTAGTAATGAGACAAAAAGAGAAGTTCATATTCATGAATTTATTCACACTATTCTAGTCTCATAAGTTACAATATTATTCCTTATCGAGACTCTATATTCAATTTTAGTATTGTCTTCTTCCAGTCAAGAGAGCAGCAAGCCTATATATATAGTATTACAGTATTTTCATTACCATCGAGCTATAATCGATGGGCAGGCCCCTATTGGGCAACCTCTGATCAGATGGAAAGTTATATACCGAGCCTACTGTGGCCGAGCACCTATGAGTGAGCCCAGCATGGTCGAGATACATAGCCTAGTATGGCCGAGCGCCTATGAGCGAGCCTACTATGGCAGAGCAGTTATATATATACCGAGCCTTATAAGGCCGTACAATTATTTTACTTACTATATTGAAGGAGTTGAGTCAGTATCAGCAGGTAAGTATATCTCCAGATCATCTTTGACTCCCAGTTACTTCCAGTTATTACATTATCAGTTCAGTTTCGATTTTCAGTTATGTTATTGCCTTACATACTCGGTACATTATTTCGTACTAACGTCCCTTTTCCGGGGACGCTGCATTTCATGCATGCAGGTTCAGATAGACAGACGAGTAGATCTCCTCAGTAGGTGTTTCCCGAGTTCAGCCTGATCGGTAAGCTCCACGTCTTTCGGAGTTGCCAGGTCTAGAGTGTTGTGAACATCATATGTATATCTGTATATATGTTATGGGTAGGTTGGGGCCCTGTTCCGATCATAGTACATCTATCAGTAGAGGCTTGTAGACATATCCTGTTGGTTAGTGCAGTATGTTGGGTTTGTAGGCCTGGTATGTATAATTTGGTGGTTTGTCAGCTGTAGTAGCTATGACGGCCTTTTCAGCCTAGCTTTATATTGATGTTTAGTTAGCGCTAGTTTCCATTCAGTTTTATATTTTGCTTCGCAAATTGTCTTGCAAGGTGGCCCCATGGCCAAAGTATGACATTATGTGTTCAGAGTCCCTTAGTCGCAATTTGGTACGCCAGGTTAGGTGAGGCACCGGGTGCTTGTCTCGCTCCTAGGTTCGGGGCGTGACAGTAAAATAGGTTGCGGTCGATACATAATAGTTACGACGCTTAAACGATAATAATAGTGTCATTTGTCTTATTGTAGACTAAGGAGTCGTGACATTTGCATAGCTTGAGGTTGGGCAGTATATACAAGGTATGTGAGGCTATCCCCTTCATTCTTTTGCACGACTCCGATTGTACATAATGTAATGAACGAGCTCCCAAAGATACTTTACTCTTAGAAGCTAGCAGTACTTACATTGCTGCCCTTCTTATGAAACGATTGATATTGATGTTACTTCTCTTATTCTTATATTATCAATGTTGTTGGTAGTTCCTGATTCTTATAAGATTTTTGATGAAGAGTTAATCCTAATAACGTGTACGAAGGATACCGACCTTACGTCACTCCGAAAGGTTCAAAATGTGATTCCAATGAGTCCAGCATGCATCATATATATGTATCTATTTTACTCTACCGAGCCGCGCTATAGTCGGCCGGGTATGGCACCTATTGTGCAACCACTGATCAGTTGGGTTTTACCGAGCTCCACGTGGCCGGGTACGATTCTACCGAGCCCTATGATGGCCGGGTACGTTTTACCGAGCCTATTACGGTCGGGTACGATATGATGATGGTGATGCCCACAAAGGCGTATGTTTTAAAAGTTTATGTATATATATGTATGTATCATGTATTTTATGTCAGTAGCCCTCAGAGGTACCCAGATGTCACTGGTTGTATATTCTCTATCCCTGTTTACATTACTGTTCTCACTTATGCTTTCCTGCCTTAAATACTCAGTACTTTATTCGTACTAACGTCCTTTTTATTTGTGGATTCTGCATGTCGTGCTGCAGGTCCTGATAGACGGGTAGACGCAGCTCCCCCATCACAGTAGGCTATCCGGTTCAGCGGTTATTGGCGAGACCCCTTCTCCGGACTTGCCGTGGTCTTGGTATGCATTTTTGTTATAGACATTATGGGTATGTCGGGGCCCTGTTCCGGCAATGTTGTAGCACTTATGTTCTTTTAGAGGCTCATAGACAGGTGTCGACTCATGTATGGTTTGGAATGCCTTGTCGGCTGATTTTTGATGTATAGTCTTTCATGGCACCATGGTAGCTCGTACCTTATATATAGTTTCTTGACAGTCTTGTCGTCCCATGTTACGTATGTTCATGACATTATCTTTCATTGTTGGATGTTCATGATCCATGTCTACCATTTATATTGGTATTGTCGGCCCTTAAAGTTAATAAGAAAGATTAGATAAAATGTACGTTGGTGCTCGGCAAGTATGGCACGGGTGCTAGTCATGACCCTCCAGTTGGGTCGTGACATCTGCACCCCAAAATGAGAAGAATACCCAAACCCTCGGTTTTAAATCTCTGCTAGCCTTTTCGCTCCTGCTTACTCACCAGCCGCACCTGCGGCTCTACTTCTGCGAAAATCCCTTAAGCGCCCGACCATCGAAAACTGCAGCTTCGCACATACGGGACACCTTTTGCGATGCGAGATTTGCTCATGCGCGACTGCACCTGCGGTTCCAATGCGCTTCTGCAACTTCAGCTCCTCCTACCAAAATTTGCATCTGCGAAGACCTCGCCGCATCTGCGGGCTTGCATATGTTGAAACTCCCTCGCACTTGTGACCACTTCCCTACAAATAAAGGACCGCACCTACAACCCCATGGTCTCTTCTGCGGCTCTGCATCTGCGGCCTATTACATGCATGTGCGGTTGCACCAGACCTGATCACACCAGCTCTTCCACAATTCCAAAATACAATCCGATTTCAATCTGAATCACTCCCGAAGACCCCGGGACCCCGTCCAAACATACCAAACCATCCTAAAACACGATATGAAATTAGTTGAAATCTCAAATCCCATCAAACAACATCGAAAACATGAATCGCACCCCAAATCAAGCATAATGAACTTTTGAATTTCTAACTTCTAAAACTAATGCCGAAACACATCAAATCAACTTTGATTGACTTCAAATTTTGCACACAAGTCATAAATTACACAACAGACCTATTCCAACTTCCGAAACCAAAATTTGATCCCGGTAACAACAAAGTCAACTCTCGGTCAAACTTCTCAACTCTTCAAACCTTAATTTTTCTGACTTTCGCTAATTCAAGTCACAACCATCTACGGACCACCAAATCCATATCCGGATACACTCCTACATCCAAAATCACCATACGAAGCTATCAGAATTATCAAAACTCCATTCTGGAGTCGTTTATACATAAGTCAATATCCGGTCAACTCATTCAACTCAGGCTTCCAACCTTGGGGCTAAGTGTCCTAACTCATTCTGAAACATCCCCAGAACCAACCCAACCACAACGGCAAGTCACATAGCAACGGACAAAAATAGAATAAGCAATAAATGGGGAAACGGGGGGACCGCCTGGGTCGTTATGTTCTCCCCCTCTTAAATAAACGTTCATCCTCGAACGGGTTTAGAATCATACATGGAGCCTCAAATAGGTGTGAATAGCTACTCCGCATCTCTCGCTCGGTCTCCCAAGTTGCCTCCTAGACTGGGTGACCTCTCTAATGTACTTACACTGATACAATATTCTTTGATCTCAACTTTCAAACTTGCCGATCCAAAATGGCCACTGGCTCCACGCCGCAAGCCAAATCTCCTTCTAACTAAACCGTGCTGACGTCCAAAACATGAGACGGATCACCGAAATACTTTCGGAGCATAGAAACATGAAACAAGTGGTGAACACTCGATAGACTAGGTGGAGATGTAAGCTTGTAAGTCACCTCTCTAATCTTATAAAGCACCTCAAAAGGGCCAATATACTGCGGGCTCAACTTATCCTTCTTTCCAAACCTCAAAACACCCTTCACGTGTGAAACTCTAAGAAATACATTCTCTCCCACCATGTAGGCAACATGACGAACCTTCCGATAAGCGTAACCCTTTTGTCTTGACTGTGGTGTGTGAAGCCGATTCTAAATCAACTTAACCTTTTCCAAAGCATCCTGAACCAAGTCAGTACCCAAAAGCCTAGTCTCACCCGGCTCGAAACAGCCAACCAGAGACCGACACCACCTCCCATACAAGGCCTCATACAGAGCCATCTGAATACTCAATTTTGGTAGTTGTTGTTTTAGGCTAACTCTGCTAGCGGTAGAAACTAATCCCAAGAACCCCCGAAATCCATGATGCAAGCCTATATCATATCCTCCAATATCTGAATGGTGATCGGACTATCCGTCCGTCTAAGGGTTGAATGTTGTACTCAACCCAACCTATGTGCCTAACTCTCGATGCATTGCTCTCCAAAACTGCGATGTGAACTGTGTGCCCCGAATAATGGACATCGGCACACCGTGTAGGCGAACAATCTCGTGGATATAGATCTCAGCCAACCACTACAATTAAAAGGTAGTCTTAACTTGAATGAAATGCGCAGACTTAGTCAACCAGTCCATAATCACCCAAATAGCATCAAACTTCTTCAAAGTCCGTTGGAATCCAACTACCAAGTCCTTGGTGATACGCTCCCATTTTCACTTAGGAATCTCAAGCCTCTGAAGCAAACCACCCAGCCTCTGATGCTCGTACTTTACCTGCTGAGAGTTCAAACACCAAGCTACAACCTCCACTATATCCTTCTTCATTCTCCTCCACCAATAGTGCTGCCTCAAGTCCTGATACATCTTTGCAGCACCCGAATAAATGGAATACCGCAAACTATGGGTCTCCTCAAGAATCAACTCACGTAACACCCCATCATCTCCAATAGAAACCTCCTTGGCGACACCATGCTAAATTGTGTCCTTAAGGACAAGTAAATAGGGGTCGTCACACTGACGCTCTCTGATGCTCCGAAATATCTAACCTCACGAACTGATTGGCGAAGGTCTGAACATCTACTACAAGCAGTATCTCACCAATAGGAATATATGCAAGACTACCCATACTCATTGCCTTTCTACTCAAGTATCAGCCACCACATTGGCCTTCCCGAGATGATAAACAATGGTAATATCATAGTCTTTTAACAGCTCCAACAATCTCTGCTGCCTCAAATGTAGATCGTTTTGCTTGAACAAATGCTAAAGACTCTGATGATCTGTAAATTCCTCACAAGACACGCCATAGAGATACAACCTCCAAATATTCAATTCATGAACGATGTCTACTAATTCCAAATCATGAACAGGGTAGTTCAATTCATGAGGCTCTAACTGGCGTGAAGCATAAGCAATCACTCTACCCTCCTACGTCAAGATACAGCCAATACCAATCCGAGAAGCATCACAATAAACTGTATAAGAACCTTATATTGAAGGTAAAACTAGAACTAAAGTTGTGGTCAAGGCAGTCTCGAGCTTCTGAAAGCTCTCCTCACACTCGTCAGACCACCTTAATGAAGCGCTCTTCTGGGTCAACTTGGTCAAAGGCGCTGTAATGGACGAGAAAGCCTCCACGAAGCAATGATCATAACCGGCCAAGCCAAGAAAACTCTGAATCTCAGTAGCCGAAGACGGTCTGGGCCAACTATGAGCTGCCTCAATCTTCTTCGGATCCACCTTGATCCCCTCACTAGACACCACATGCTCGAAGAATGCCACCGAACTGAGCCAAAACTCACACTTGGAGAATTTAGCATAAAGCTTCTCCCCTCCCTCAACGTCTGTAGTATAATCATCAGATGTTGTGCTCCTCCTAGCTACGTGAGTACACTAGGATATCATCAATAAATACTACGACACGAATCAAGATATGGCCAGAATACACTTCTCATAAGATGCATGAATGTTGTTGGGGCATTGGTCAGCCTAAAAGATATGACAAGGAAAGTGTACTGAATATAGCGGGTCTTGAATGTCGTCTTCAGTATATCAGAGTCCTGAATCTTCAACTGGTGATACCCAGACGTCAAATCAATCTTAGGGAACACTCTAGCTCCCTTAAGCTGGTCAAATGAGTCATTAATGCACGGCATGGGATACTTGTTATTGATTGTAACCATGTTGAACTACCTATAATCAATGCACATATGCATAGTACCATCATTATTCTGCACAAACATAACCGGTTTACCCCAAGGAGACACACTAGGCTTAATGAACCCCTTATCAAGAAGCTTCTGAAGTTGCTTTTTCAATTCCTTCAACTCTGCTGATTCTATGCGATACAGATGAATAAAAATGGGCTGAGTGCCTGGCACCAAGTCAATACCAAAATCAATATCCCTATCGAGTGGCATGCCCGACAGGTCTGCGGGAAATACATCCAGAAAGTCTCTCACTACCGGAACAAATTCGATGGTAGGAGTATCAGCAGCAACATCTCTCAGAAAAGCCAAATATGCCAAACACCCCTTCCCAACCATCTGTTGGGCCTTCAGATATGAGATCACCCTACTGGGAACATAGTCTAGAGAATCTCTCCACTTGACCCTAGGCAACCCTGACATCGCCAACCTCACGGTCTTAGCGCGACAATCCAGAATATCATGAGATGGGGACAACCAATCCATGCCTAGAATCACGTCAAAATCAAACATGCTAAGGAGTAAAATATCAACTCTCGTATCCAATCCCCCAATAGTCACCACACATGATCTTTATACGTAGTCCAGAATAATAGACTCACCCATCGGCGTAGACATATGAACAGGTGTAACTAAAGAATCACGGGGCATATCCAAATAACGAGCAAAATACAATGATACATATGAATAAGTGGAACTAGGGTCAAATAATATGGAGGCATCCCTGTGGCACACTAAAACAATACATGTGATCACAGCGTTCGAAGCAACGGCCTCCGGCCTGGCGGGAAAAGCATAGCATCGAGCTTGACCGCTACCTGATCGTCCTCCTCATCTAGGGAGACCTCTAGTTGCCTGAGCCCTACCCAAGATGGCTGAGCAGGTGGTGTAGCTACTGAAGCTGGTATCATCGGCTGAGAACTCTGATGTGGAACACTACTCAACAATGTAGGGCATTCCATCTTGAGGTAATTCAAGTCCCCGCACTCGAAACAATCGCTCCTCTGACGGAGCTGCCGACCCTGATAAGTCGAGGAACTGCATGTAGAAACCTGGGAGGATGAAGCATGGTAAGAACTATGGTGTTGGTAATGCACTGAATGATGACTGACCCGAAAGAGCACTATGGAAGCCATGGCTAACTGATGCACCACCATGAACCTGATAAGCCATGTGAGCGAGCCTATAAGGATGACCCTTATTGCGATGGGACTGTCCTATTGAAGAAACACCACTAAAACCACCCGAACCATGAGGCCTCTTGGCCTTCTTCTCCTCGCGCTCTTCGCTGCAAACCTGCTCGAGACGCCTAGCACTATCAACCACATCATCAAACTTAGAACCTGATACAATCTCCCGAGTCATGATGAAATGTAGTCCATAGTTGAGGCCATCAATGAACCTCCCAATCCTCTCCCTCTTAGTTGGAACTAACCATATCGCATAACGAGCCAACTCTAAAAATCTCATCTCATACTGGGTCACGAATATACCCTCCTAGTCTAGCAGCTCAAACTGCCTACGCAACTCCTTCCTGTGAGTCTGTGGAACAAACTTCTCTAAGACGAGAACTGAGAACTCATGCCATGTAAGTGGTGCAGTGCCGGCTAGCCTGCTTAACTCAAAGGCCTTCCACCATCTGAAGGCTGCCCCCGATAGCTATAAAGTAGTAAATAAGACTCCACTAGTCTCCATAATGCTCGGTGTGTGAAGGATCCACTGGCATCTGTCTAAGAAATCCGGATCATCCTCCGACTCAGCCCTACTGAACTCTAGAGGCCTGAGCCTCCCAAATCGCTCTAGTCTCTTCTGCTCCTCATCACTCATAGGTGGACCAACCGGGTCCTGAGCCACTGCAAATTGCTAGGCTGGTAGTACCCCCGGTGTCTGAAGTCTCTAAACTACCTGCTTAGGAGTATGGGCGGCCGGAGCTTGAGTACCTCCCCTAGCCTAAGAAGTTGCTGGTGCGGCCAGAATTGAAACCGCCTGAGCAAGGCTACTGCATACAGTCAATATTAGGGCCAGAGCCTCCTAAAGGCCTGGAATTACATTGGGCACAGCTCGTGACTGAGCTGGTCCCACCGGCTCAACCACATCTGGTATCTGCTCCTGAGATGGAGCAACTTGTGGCTCCATGGCTGCTGTTATAGCTATTGTACAAGCTGCACCTCGGCCTCTACCGCAGCCCCGGCCTCTCGCAGCCCTAGCTAGTGGTACTGGTGGCCGTCCACCTGATCCAGTAGCACATGTCCTCACCATCTATGAGAGAATAGAATAATAGAAGTTTAGTTTCCGGAATCAATAAACTCGCATGACAAGAATACAAGAAACTTAAGTTTTCCTAATGATTCAGTAGCCTCTCGAAGATAAGTTTAAACGTCTCTGCATCGAGATGCAAGACTCTACTAAACCCGCTCATGACTAGTAATACCTATGAACCTAGGGCTTTGATACTAATTTGTCACTACCCAAAATCCCCACCCGCCGTGATGGCGCCTAACACACCGGCTAGGCAAGATAAAACTTGATAACGAAGGCAATAGAATAATGAAATTTATAGAAATAGCATAAGTCTGAGTTCTCAATACAATAAAACTGCTAATCTAAAGTAAATCCCCAAAAACTGGCATGTACGGAGTCATGATCTTCTACAACAGAATACAAGTCTGAAACTGAACAATAAATACACTCTCTGAACTGTAACAATAGTATGAAATGAAAAGACAAGTCAAACTGCGACGAAGGATGCAACACTACCTAGCCTCTAACAGATAGTCTAACAAGCAAGCCTACTTCTGATAACTGGTTTCCATACCCGGATCTGCACAATTAAGTGTAGAGTGTAGTATGAGTACAACCGACCCAATGTACTCAATAAGTATCGTAAATAAACACGGCCAGGTAATAGAAACACAAATTACTAATGATGCTAGCTATCACCTGTGTAGATTTCTCTTTAAAACCGGTACAGAACAATAGTTGAATCGAATCATAAGTTCAGTAGGAAAACATCTGTGTGTGTAAGTGTACAGTTCTTTACAAATATTCAGCTCAGTCAATATCTTGGCATACATAGATTATATGCAGTTAAATCAGATTAATGATCAAGGAAATTGCAAGTAAAGATGAAATCCAAAATCCAAACAAACACTGACCAGATTTGCTCAACTTTTCCATATCTGTACCAAACCACTAATCATTGCCTCAATAACTGCGTGTACACCATCAAGAGAGAAACATGAGAGGGTGACCATAGGGGGATGGATTCGTATCAACACGTTGCACGGATAACTCATGTGCTGCACAGACAACTCACATGATAATAACATCAATATCTGAATCCGCACGGATAACTCATGTGCCAACAAACACAATCCACCCGGCGTGGTCACATGCAACCAGTCCAATCATATTATATAGGAGCAAATAAACAAGTACACATGTATGAAACGAGTGAATAACACATATCGTGCTCCTGGACTGGTATAAACGATATGTTAATGTGTAGGCATGTGCAAGTGTACTATCATAGCTGTAACCGGCAATTTCTACAAGGAATAACATTTATCAGTTCATTCGGGGATTAAACCCCTAAGTGGCCTCAAACATGGCTCGAATAGTTCACAACAATGTCACAAATATGCATAACATCATAACTTACGGTTTAACAGTCAAATTCTAGGCCAATAAGAGCCTGAGCACAACCCGAACATGAATAAATATCCCCGATGTCCGCACATAGGTTCAACCCCACGCATGTGCGCACCCAATAACACGTAGCTATCATAATAATTCATGCAGCTAGCACCTAAACCGAGTTTAGATAAGATACTTACCTCAAGCAAATCTATTCACTCCGCTAGAAATCCCCTCCTACGCATATCAATCTCCAAAAGACTCGAATCTAGCCAAAAATAACGTAATACTGTCAACAAAAGCTATAGGAATTGATCCCAAATGATGAAGCTAAGATCTTTAACCAAAGTCAAAGAGTCAACCCAAAATGTCAAACCAAGGCCCACATCTCGGAACCCGACAAATTTTAAAAAATCTGAACACCCATTCAATAACGAGTCCAACCATACCAAAAGCATCCAATTCCGACCGCAAATTGACCCTCAAATCTTACTGTCCAATATATTGGTCAAAAATCCCCAAATTCCAACTTAGATTTATGATAAATAGGTGAAATAATCAACGGGAATCAAAATACATGGATAAAAGTGATTAAACATCACTTACCTCTTCAATCAAGGTGAAAACCTCTCCTAAATTCACCTAAGTCTGCACTCCAAAACTCTCAAAATGAGAATAAGAACTCAAACCCTCGATTTTAAATCTCTGCCAGCCTATTCGCTCCTTCGGACCCACCAACCGCACCTACAGCTCCGCTTCTGTGGAAGAACGCCTTCTTTTGCGGAAATCACTTAAGCGCCCAACCAGCCGCATATGCGGCCCCAAATTTGAACCAAAATTTGAGGTCCAACTTCCAGAACCAAAATTCGAGCCTGGTAACAATAAAGTCAACTCTCGGTTATACTTCTCAATTCTCCAAACATTCATTTTTTCCAACTTTCGCTTATTCAAGCCAAAACAATCTATGGACCTCCAAATCAATATCCGAAGGTACTCCTAAGTATAAAATCACAATATAGAGCTATTGAAACTATTAATCCTCCATTCCAAAGTTGTTTACACATAAGTCAAGAACTGGTCAACTATTTAAACTTAGGATTCCAATCTTGGGGCTAAGTGTCCCAATTCATTCCGAAATATCCCCGGGACCAAACCAACCACCCCAGCAAGTCACATAGCAACAAACGAACATAGAATAAGCAATAAATAGGAAAACAGGGCTACAATACTCAAAATAGCCGGACGGATCGTTACAGGGGGTGTGTAGTAGTAGATATTTTTATGTAGTGTAAACAAAGTCATGTCGCATCGCTTCTCATGTCACGTAAATGTAATGTCGTGTCAATGTTTTGTCACATCAGATATCTTATCACATCGGATGTTGACGATACATTGGGTTTAACTGTATTTCATCTGGATTCTGAGATACATTCTACCGGCTTCCATGTAATTAATACACAATGCTTCAAATTAGAAGATGATTATTTATTTTAAAACTACAACTTATAATATTTATTTAAAAATACCCATTACTACAATAATATTGTAGTAAGTATTATTTTTTTGAAAACACAATCAATTGATAGAATATGCTAATATTTGAAAAATAGGATAATTATCAATAAATTGTTCAAACTTTATGAAAATGCAAAAAAATGGTAGTATTTAACTAATTGCAATAAAATGATAAAAATTTCTACATTTTGTGAAAATAGGAGTAATTACCAATAAATTGCATTAAAGCTAAATAATGCGTAAACACTATATTTTTATTATTATTTTTTACTTTGAAGCCTGCAAAAGATAATTTAAAATACGGAGGGTCGAAATTGAGTGTCAACACCTGATGTGAAGGAGGACTGCAACTACCCAAACCTTGACATCCTTGCTCTAGATATGATAGAGTGGGTTACCTTCAACAAGAAAGGTTTTACGTATGTCTATACGTATTCTTTCACCTTTGGTCAGTTCTCCTTGGGATGCTCGACCACGTGTTTTTTGAGTTTTGCCACTGGTACCGGGTCTGCTTGGCACAACTAGGCCCATTTTATGGCGAATGGTGGCTTGCCTACGCCAGTTGTGCACGGAGACTGTGAAAACCCTAACCTTGACACACATGATGAATCTTTACTCCTCAAAATTTTTTAGTGGTGGAGTACTAAATTTAAGCAATCGCGGCCATCACGCTTTTCTCACCAACGTTGATGATGACAATGATCGCGGATGGATGGAGCGATTTGACATCATCGTATCCAGGGACATCATCCCGGCCACATCTCTACCTTTCCCTGAGTCGTGGAACCGTTTTCGTAGGTTTTCTATTCAGGTCCTTTCTTTATGAAAAGCTTGTTTTTCATTATCGTTGACCTCTTCGTATATTTTATTTCAGCTGCCCACGAGAACCACCATGGGTTCAAGGCCTGGACCAATGGCTTCAGAAGATTCTAGACATTAAAACACCAGAATCCCGCCAGTGGTAGGAAATGGCCCCCAAATATGGGTGGAAAGCCGAGAACCATGGTAAACCGAGTCCTTTTTCCTTTTGTCTTTGTATGAACAAAGGTATTATTGCTAAATCCATGTTTTCCTTAATTTTGGACTCCCACAGGGCTCTGTCACCTGCCCCGAGATTGATGTTTTGGCTAACCCCATGAAGGCCGCAAGAGTGCTAAAAAGTGCCCTTCCTCGAAGCAGTGCTCGCGGATCTGCTTTCGGTGAGGGTGCTTCCGCTCGGAGTCCCCAACCAGAGAACAAGCAACCAAAAAGGCGATGTTCTTCCTCGGTTGGGGACAAAAATAAGAAAATAAAGACCATAACGACCGAGCCGGCCACAGTGGTTGTTGTGGAAAACGTAGAAGCCAGTGATGAAGTGGCTCTCCTCCAAAGAAGAAGGATAACTTCATCAGCGCAACCGAATGCTTAGCTAGGAGAGATTAAAAACCCGACTGAAGATGAGGTCCAAACACTTTTGAGCGAGATGGATCTGGTAGAAAATGCTGATTCCTGTTGTCCTGTCCTCATTGCGGTTTCTAGTACAGGGAGCTCGGACCCCCATCCTCCTCTGCCTTCGAACACTGAGCAACCAATGATCAGTGTTGCTCTTGCTGCAGATGCTTCTCAACCTTCAATGCCAGCAGCTTCATGCCCCTCTACACCAGCTGCACCTTCGCCACTTGCACCTATTGTGCCTTCTCCACCGGCAATAGACTTTGGGGGGGGGGGGTTGATTCTACTTCCCGGTATTCGGACAACGGGAATTTGGGGCACAATTACTCACCTAATTCCCCAAATCCCTGAGGGATTATGAGTGCTACTGTTTCGGTTTCAAAGGAGTGCCATCTACTGTCTAGGCTAGTGGAGCTTGCCAACTACATGAAGCCGCTCGCATCAGAGAAAGATAGGAAGACAATATGCTCCCTTTCGGGGAGTGTTTGTTGAATAATGCAATGTATAATGGAGCAGCGGTACCGTACTTGCTATCTTATTACTTGTTTTCTATTTATCTGTTGTAACGAGATTTCTAATCTTGATATCCTTCTTTACAGGCCACGTTTATTGCTTCTGAGGGCCTGCAGAAATCTATCCTTGATAAGCAATGACTCGCCTCCGAAACGGACCATTTTTTGGACGAAAGGGACCAACTTATTACGCGCCTCCCGGTGTTGGAGGCAAAATCTGCTGAGGTAAGAGAGCTTGAGACTCGGTTGCAGCAAAGTGAACAAAAAGTGATAACCCACAGCTAAGAAGCCACTCAATTATATGCACAACTTCAAGAGGCTAATGTTTAGTGGACGGAACTCCAAGATACTGCGCATGCTGCTGCCGAGCGCGAGTCTGCCTCCGAGGAACAAATGAATTACTTAAATGAAGCCTTGAGCTCCAAAACCAAGTAGGCCAATGCCGCCGAGCAGAAGAGGGCCAGGATGGAGGAGAGATTTAACAAAATCATGGAGCAAAATCGGATCCATCTATCTACCACCCGTGATCTTGATTCTAGCCTTGGTGCCATGAAATCCGAGAGCGACGACCTTCAAGCTAAGGTTGACAGACTTAAGGTAAAGCTCTAATACCAAGGGGATTCCATCGTATTTGAGATGACGTATGCTATGTATCATATGAGGAGAAAAACCTTGAAAGACTCCAAGGCGGGCATCGTTGACATTGAAGATTGCATCGCCAAGGCTCGAGAATTGGAGCTAACTGCATGAAAATGCCTCCTTGATCGGCCCGCTGCAACTGACTCTTTGAGCACCGGTTCCGAGTATTTGGGAATAGAGGATGAAATTGAAGAAGATGATGGTGAAGGTCCAGGCTCCAAACTAGTAGCTGATCCGCCCTCTTCCACCGTGGGGACGCAGAAGCCTCTCTCCCCCCGGGCTCAAGCGGCGATAATGCTTAGAGTTTTTACTTTAGAATTTTACTCAAACATTGCATAAGATACATTTTCTTTACGTTGAATTATTTAAAGCTTCGTGCATAGTTTCATCTGATAGCTTCTGATTCCGGGCATGAATTCTTCTGGAATCAACCATTTACCATGAGGGTTTCATAAGAGATTGCCCTCCTATGTTTACGATGCTCTTGAAGAGGACATCTCATATTCATTCCAGCACAAGCATTTGAAGTTTTTTTGGTTAACTTTCAAATAATAAAATCAACTCATCGTTTGGACAAGAAACAAGATAAAAATTAAAAGACTTTATTTTATTCCTTCTATCTTTAAAAGTACATAAGCATTCATTTCATAAAAGAAAAAAGAATCTGCCAATACATTTGGCTAACTTGTATAACTTATTTCTATGAGGCTGGCCGTGCAGTCCCAAGTACCGATAAGATACTATTGTTCTCGGATCTTGCAGTCCCCAGTTTTTATGGAATTCTTATTGCCGTATCTGATACTATTCCCCCCCCCCCCCGCCCCTCCAGTGTGCGATTGTGATGTAGCGAGTTGGAACTTTCCAGCAAACCCATTAGGACTTTCCAGGTCTCGTAGTCTTTGGTTTGATAGAAACTATTGTTTCCCATTAGGAACTTTCCATCGAGCCAAAGATTATTTAACCATCCCATAATGGTTCATGATTTTAATGCCTTTTCATTTAAAGGTCTTAACCTTGCCGATGACGCTCCTCTCATAGTATGCTTTTCGCTGCTGCCTCATTAAAAACCTTGCCAAAAAACCTAATTGGGACAAAAATGGGTCGAAGGGATAATGAGTGCAATACGTACTTTCAGTATTGATAGGCTCCAACAACAGTAATAACTTTTGAGGGAGTCACGTTCCAATTGCTGGGCAATTTTACTCCATCTTGATTTTCTAGCTCGTACGATCCTTTATTGGTGATAGCTGAAACCCAGTAGGGACCTTCTCGTGCTGGACCCAGCTTCCCAACGTTGAATTCCCGAGTGCTCTGAGTCACCTTTGAAGTAGCAGAGAAAAGCCCTCCGATTATAATATATTTCCATTCTTTGCTTTTGAGCCGCCATCCTCATGTAGGCCAAGTCCTTGCGTTCATCGAGCAAATCCAGATTCACCACCAACACCATGTTATTTGCTTCTGTGTTTACTCGGGAAAACTGTAAAGTTGGCTCCCCTACTTCCACTGGTATTAGAGCTTTCACGCCATATACGAGAGAGAAAGGTGTTGGACAACCTCTTTAGCAGCTTTCGGTACGCCCACAATACACCTAGTAACTCTTCGGGCCATTTACCTTTAGCAGCTTCCAACCTCTTTTTGAGGTCTTGGATGATTATCTTATTAGTTAACCCTGCCTATCCATTAGATCTTGGATGGTATGGTGAGGATGTAATTCTCTTGATTTTCAAATCTTCTAGAAATTTTGTGATATTTGAGCCTATGAATTGTGGTCCGTTATCACAGGCAATCTCCTTCGGTATTCCGAACCGACAGATTATGTTTTCTTATAGGAAATTGCCACTTCGCGTTCACCGATATTTAATCGATTAAAATAAAAAGGAATCTGAACTTTCTGGGACCCGGTGGCAATGTGCCAACTATATCCATCCCCCATTTCATGAATGGCCATAAGGACAACACCGAATGTACGAGTTCTACCGGTTGGTGTACCAACTGTGCATAGCGTTGACATTTGTCGCATTCCTGAATGAACATCTTTGCGTCTTGTTCCATCCGAGGCCAATAGTATCCTACCCTAACTAGCTTTAGTACCAATGGATCTGCGCCGTAATGGTTCCTGCAAATTCCTTCATGGACTTCTTTCATCACGTAGTCCACCTCCGAGGCCCCCAGACATCGGGCCAATGGACCATAATACAATCTTTTGTATAATTACACATACATGAGTCAGTAACGAGCTGCTTTGGTGCGTAGTGTCCGGGACGCCTTCGGGTCTTCAGGCAATTTTCCATGCCGAAGATATTCGATGAATTATTCCTATAGTCCCGGACTAGGTTGGTTGTATTCACTTCACAATAACCATCCACATCTAGTACCAAATGTATAAGTTGAACGACAGTAAAAAATTCAGATCCTTTCATCTCCGTGGACAACCCCAAATTCGACAATTCATCCTCTTCCACGTTCTCTTCTCTCGAAATGTGCATGATCGACCATTCCCTGAATCGTGCAAGCAATGTCTGAACCTTGTTCACATATTGTTGCATGTTCTGGGAATCAAATTTGATCCTTTCATCTACTGGGAATCAAATTTGATTTCAATGACCTCGGAGCCAAGTCCTCGGGCCATTTCAAGTCCTGTAACCAAAGTCTCATACTCGGCTTCATTGTTAGTTAATGGAATAATCTTAATGGCCTGCCTCAGGGTTTCTCCCGAGGGCGTAACTAGAACTACCCCGAGCCCGAACCCTTTTATATTAGAAGCTCCATCCATAAACAAGGTCCAAACTCCTAATGTTGTTTTCGACACCAGTACTGCCTCTTTAGCAGCCAGGGGCATTAGCCCGGGACTGAAATCGGCTACGAAGTCGGCCAAAATCTATGACTTGATCGCATTCCTGGGCTTGTACTCAATGTCGAATTCACTAATTTCGACTGCCCATTTAGCCAGCCATCCAGACAACTCAGTCTTGTGAAGGCTATCGAGTGGCACTCAAAATAAGTCCTGAGCTTTCTAGAGGCGACTACTAGAGCTAAGGCCAGCTTTTCAAGGTACGACAGCCAATCTCCACTCCTGACAATAATCTACTAACATAACACATATTAAATTGCATACCTTTGTCCTCTCGGACCAAAATGGTGCTGACCGCTACTTTTGATACCGCTAGATATATCAACAAATATTCACCTTCCCTCTGTTTTGATAGCAGTAGGGGGTTTGATAAGTACTGTTTCATGTCATTCAAGGGATGATGGCATTTCAGAGTCCATTTGAAATTGTTCTTCTTCTTAAGAAGTGATGACATTTTTCCGAGGATCGACAGATGAATCTCCTTAAAGCGGCTAATCTTGAGAAACATGTCATCGATATATACTTCCATTTTATTGGCTATTTGCTTCTCGAACATCTTGTTCACGAGCCTCCGATAAGTGGCTCCGGCATTTTTAAGCCCGAATGGTATCACATTGTAACAATATGTGCCGAAGTTCATTATGAACCATGTTTTTTCCTGATCCTCCAAGTTCATCTTGATTTGATTGTACCCGAAGTAGGAATCAAGGAAACTAATTAACTCGTGCCCGACCGTAGCATCAATCATTTAATCAATGTTTGACAATAGGAATGAGTCTTTAGGGCACGCCTTATTTAAGTCCTTATAATCTACACACATTCTAAACTTCTTTGGAACTACAACTACATTAGCTAATCATTGTGGATATTTTAACTCCCATATTGAACCGATTTCGACTATTTGGGTAACATCTTCTTCAACAAACGTGTTTCTCACCTCGGCTATTGGGCGTTTCTTTTGCCTTACTGGCGGGAAATTTGGGTCCAAGCTTAGCTTGTGCATGGCCACCTCTAATGGGATACCTGTCATATTTGAGTGCGACCATGCAAAACAATCAATGTTAGCTTTAAGGAAATTAATAAATCCTTACCTGAGTTCGGGATTGATGTCATGCCCCAAACTTGGGGAGCGCGACCGACGCTCAACCGAGATATCCCAGTCAAGAAATCCAACTTATGCCTTATACATGACCTTACCCATGAATAAAGTGAAGATGCATACCATTCGTTAGACAATGAAAGGACTTCATAAACAACACCAATTTCATTACCATTATTTACTTCATTTACAATTCCCAAAATACATTACACATGTGTAGTTTTAGAAGTGGAAACATATGTTACAAGTACAACATTTCAAATGGACTTACCCAAATGAAAATACAATCCACACAAAAGAGTAATGTGACGGTGCCGGCCCCGGCTATACCTCAAAACACTATAAATATGGAACAAAAGATATCAGACCCCGATATGAAGTGCGGCTCACCAAGTCAGCTGAGAAGAGGGTGTACCGCTATCACTGATCGATGTGCCTGCTGTAGAACCACCTGCATCCATTGAAGATGTAACGCCCCCGGCAAAAGGGGCATTAGTATATATGGAATAGTACTAGTATGTAAGACTAAATATCCTCTTTTGAAATATAATGCACAAGGAGAAAGAAACATGGAATCAATGAGATCATTAAACAATATTAAAATGTCAAGTTAAGAGCAAGATAAGTTTTCAAGTAAATATCAATATTTTTAGGTCGGGAGATCTTTAGCACGGAGTCCGATCTCGTCCCGATCGGCTAATCTGTCTCACCCAAAAACATCCAATCACAACACCACCATGTGCGCGGCATGGCGTCCGATCTCGGCCGGATTGGCTAAACCGTCTCACCACAATGCCGTGTTGGTCGATATCACTTTCAGCTAGAAATCATCTCATCTCAATTAAGGGGAATAATCTCGATACATCAATCTCATCCCATTTAAGGGGAATAATCTCAACACATCAATACAGAGATTTTACCCCTCAATCACTCCTACACCGGCACGTGTAGTTTCATGGTTAAATTATTTCAACCTACCCTTCCTCGGTGACTAACAATACTCCCAAAACATTTATTATATATAGAAGTGAAAACGCATTTCAAAATTTTTCACACATCCTTTCATTTCATTGGAACTGTTGGCCAGAAGTGTAGTTTTCATTCATGGCACGATGGCCACATTTTAGATCTCATACTCACTTCTTTCACTTTCAAGCATCATCATATGTTATCAACAATAAGAGCATTTGGAGTCAAGACTTTAAATATGTATATGAGAAATAGGTGTCTTACGCACCTTGACTTTTCTTTCCAAAATTAAGCATAATAAACTTGTATTTAAAACATGAATTGAAGTCATAACATTATGATACATCAACCATACTTGAATACATTCGCGAAGGAGAGCATAATGTGATTCGAGCAATTGAAACATATTTTGAGCATATAATTTCCGACACAATTCTTATTTGGACTAACTGAATATATTAGGAATGGACCGGATCATGAGTAAATAAGAACTTGGGCCAACCACGCTCGAAACATACGAGGATATCATGGAATTCGATTCTATTAGAGAAGTTTAGCCAACATACCTCGCTTGAGCTTTCCTTGAACTATTACAACATTCTGAAAATCCTAGCGACTTCAATCTATTAGAGATATGACAAAATATAACCATAATTAGGATGAAATTCATGGGTTTAGCTCACCTAGGCATTTTATTAAGCACCAGGTGTGCAAATTTGACTACAAGGTTCTCTTATAAGATTTCCCTTACCCCACAACCAATCCAACACCAATAGTTCACCCAAATCGGCTCAACAACCTCCCCACCACCTTTATTGGTACATGCATGCACAAAGAACACTCCTACTCCCAAGAGTCACTCTCCCCATTGCCTATTCCCAGCCCAATTTCGAAATTGAAAACTAGGGCTAGAACCTTACCTCTCTAGTAGGCAATTTGCAAGCTTTCCTTATGAATTCTCCAAGGCCTGAGCAAGGAATTGAAGTGTAAGGTGTTTGAGCTCCTCATTCACTCTCTAGTTCATCCCCTCTCTCTTAAAATATTATAATTTCCTTTCAAAAAGGGTCCCTTAAGTCTATTTATTAAAATAGGGTCGAGTAAACATTTCCTCAAACTTAAGCCTCTGAAACCGAGTCTGCGATCGTAAACCGGACAGCAAAAGAGATATTCCATCCGCAAAGTGGCTCGCAACGCATTGCACAACCAAAAAAAGAGATATACGATCCTTACAATGGCTTGCAACGAGATATGCAGTCCGCAAAGCGATCCTTCCTACTCCCCAACGCATTGCACAACCCAAAAAGTCCGTACCACTAAACCCCAGGTTCATGGTAAAGTTTTACGGGGTATTACATCCTCTCCCACTTAGAATCATTTGACCTCGAATGAAGGTCAAAGTCCTCCATCAACATCCAATGTGGCTCAGTTCTTGATTCACACACCATCAGTTCCAAATTTTGAACAACTCCCCAAATTTTCAAATATTTCGGTAGAGTCTACCCTGTATTTGGGCCTATCCACCTGTCAGAGAATCCCAAAATCAGTCCTAAGAACCTAACCATAACACAACAATATATCACAACATAAAAACTACATCGACCATAACGTCATAAGTATTATATTACCAAAAGGAGCATCCTTAACAAAAACTTTACAAGTGGAACAAAATTTATGGAAAGTAAGCTCTTATTATTCTCATAGAACACAACTACTTAGTTATTCAAATAAATGAGGGTACTTCCTCTTCATATCTTTCTCGGCCACCCAAGTGGCCTCTTCTACATGTTGGTTTTGCCATAGCACTTTAGCGGAGGCAATCTCTTTATTCCTCAGCTTTCAGACTTGCCTATCAAGATTGGCAATTGGAATCTCCTCATAAGTCAATTCTTCATTAACCTCAATAGCCTCAACTGGGACAATGAGTGTCGGGTCTCTAACTGCCTTCTTCAACATAGATACATGGAACACCGGATGCACCAACGACATCTCTGGTGGTAGGTTAAGCCTCTGAGACACCTGACCAACCCTTTGAATGATTCTGTACGGCCCGACATACTTGGGACTCAATTTCCCCTTCTTCCTAAACTGCATTATACCTTTCATCAGGGAAACCTTCAAGAATAACCAATCATCCTCTTTGAACTCCAAATCCCTGAGACGCACGTCCGAATAGGACTTTTGGTGACTCTGAGCAGTTTTCAACCGTTCCTTAATGATTTTAACCTTTACCATAGCCTGATGTACGAGGTCTGGGCCTATCAATTCTGCTTCTCTAGCACGGTAACTGTTGTTGTAGGCAAATTGTATGAGCGGCAAATGGTCATTACAGCTACCCTTGAAGTCAAGAACATAAGTGTGCAACATATCCTCGAGTGTCTGAATAGTCTGCTCTGGCTGCCCATCCGTCTGTGGATGGAAGGTTGTACTAAGATTCACCTGAGTACCCAAACCTTGCTGAAATTTCTTCAAATATTAGATGTGAACTGTGCCCCTCGATCTTAGATAATAGAAATTGGAGTTCCATGTAACCTGACTATTTTCTTGATATACAACTGAGCATACTGTTCTATTGTCTCGGTAGCCTTAACAGGTAAGAAGTGTGCTGAATTTGTGAGTCGATCCACAATCACCCAAATCGAGTCAAACTTACGAGGCATGTGAGTTAGTCCCACCACAAAGTCCATATTAATCATCTCCCACTTCCATATTGGAATTTCTATGTTATGTGCTAACCCACCGGGCCTTTGGTGTTTGACCGTCACTTGTTGACAATTTGGACATCATGTCACAAAATCTGCTACATTCCTGTTCATATCATTCCACCAGTAGACCTCCTTAAGATAATGGTACAAATTTGTAGAGCCTGGGTGCACGGAATACCTGGAATTGTGAGCCTCGATCATGATTCTTTCCCGGAGACCATCTACTTTTAAAACATATAATCGCCCTTGGTAGCTTAGTGTACCATCATCCATGCCAAGAGTAAAATCCATGGTCTTATGCTTATGAATCCCCTCTTTCAACTGTACTAACAACCGATCGTCGTATTGCTTCTCCATGACTTCCACAACAAGTGATGATTCAACCCTATTTTGCACAACCAACCCCCCTTCACTAGAGTCCGTAAGACAAACTCCCAAACTACCCATCCGGTGAACTTCCTTGGCCAACGACTTTTGATGTGCCTCTAACTGAGCCAAAATACCCATGGATTTCTAGCTAAAACATCTGCCGCAACATTAGCCTTCTCTGGATGATATAGAATATTGATGTTGTAGTCCTTGAGTAACTCAAGCCATCATCTCTGCCTCAAATTCAATTCCTTCTACTTGAAAATATATTGAAGGCTCTTGTGGTCCGTGAATATATCCACATGGACCCCATACAAATAATGATGCCAAATCTCCAATGCAAACACCACAGCCACAAATTGTAAGTCATGTGTTGGATAGTTCTGCTCATGATTCTTGAGTTGCTTAGAAGTATAAGAAATCACCTTTCCATGTTGCATCAATACACACCCAAGTTCGATCCTTGACGCATAACAATATACCACAAACCTATATGTACCCTCCGGTAAGGTCAATACCGGATCCGTAGTCAATCTTGACTTCAACTCTTGGATGTTCTTTTTGCAAGCGTCTAGCCATTGGAATTTAACCACCTTCTGTGTCAATTTAGTCAATGGAGAGGTAAGAGTGAAGAACCCCTCCACAAACTTCCTATAATACCCAGCTAAGCCTAAGAAACTACGAATCACAGTTTGGGTTGTAGGTCTAGGACAATTCTTCACAACTGCGATCTTCTGAGGATCAACCTTGATTCCTTCACTAGAGATGACTTGACCCAAGAATGTGATGAATTCAAGCAAAAATTCAGACTTCGAAAACTTGATATACAACTTGTCCTGATATAGTGTCTGCATAACTGCCGAGATGGGCAGCATGGTCCTCTTGACTTCCTTAATATACAAGAATGTATTCAATGAAAATTATCACAAAGGAGTCGAGAAAAGGCTTTAAAACTCGATTCATAAGGTCCATGAAAGATGTCAGGGAATTCGTTAGCCCAAAAGACATCACCAAAAATTCAAAGTGCCTATACCGGGTCGTGAAAGCTATTTTAGGAATATCGTGCTCCTTGATCGTCAATTGGTGATACCCCAATCTTAGGTCAATCTTGGAGAAATACCTAGCACCCTCCAATTGATCGAACAAGTTATCTATCTTTGGTAGTAGGTACTTATTCTTGATTGTGACTTAGTTGAGTTGTCGATAGTCAATACACTTTCTTAGTGACCCATCCTTCTTCGTTACAAAAAGAACTGGTGCGCCCCAAGACAACACACTCGGCTGGATGAAACCCTTCTCTAACAAATCCCTCAATTGCTCCTTTAGTTCCTTCAATTCTTTTGGTGCCATTCTGTAGGATGGAATGGATATAGGTTGCTTGCTTGGCATCACATCGATCCCAAAATCAATCTCCCTGTCTGGTGGGATCCCAAGGAGCTCATCAACAAAGACCTCTGGAAATTCATTCAGAACTAGCATGGATTGGAGTGTAAGTGCCTCAGTATCAGTGTCTGTAACTCGGACGAAATGGTATATACACCCCTTGTTGAACATCTTTGATGCCTTCAGGTGAGAAATAAACCTACCCTTCGGCACTACATCATCCCCCTTCCACTCAATAACTGGCTCATTTGGAAATTCAAACCTAACATTTCTGGTTCATCAATAAAGCTTGGCAAAACATGAATAAAGCCAATACATCCCCATTATCACATCAAAATCAGCCATTCCTAATTAAATGAGATCGACCATGGTGTCCCGACCATGCACCTTGACAATACATTCCATATAAACTCGTGCGGCCATAATAGACTCACCAACTGGAATAGATATGGAGAACGGCTCATGGAGCTGTTCTGGTTCTATCCCGAATTCCATAGGAACATAGGGAGTGACATATGACAAAGTGGAACTGGGATCAATAAGAATACATCATGAGATTGTATAGTCAATATAACTGTGACAATATCTGCAGAAGCCTCTGAACTCTAGGGACCCCTCATAGCGTAGAACTGGCTGGATCCTCCCGAACTCAGTACGCTACCCCTAGCTGCACCATGCCTTGCGGGTGCTGGAGGGCCACGATCTAGAGCTGGTGCTGCATATGTAGTAGCTGCAGAACTAGATGGATGTGTCGTGCCCTTACCCACACTCTGTAGGATGAACGACAATCCCTCTAAATATGACCTCTGATACCGCATCCGTACCATATGGGTAGGTCCATGTAGCAGGCCCCTAAATGTATCTTCCCACACCTAGGACATGTGGGCCTCCGCTTCTTCTGGAATCTCCCTCCAGGCCGACCCTCTTGGTAGGATCCTATGTTGCCCTGACTAGGCCTGAAACGGCTCCACTACTGCTGACCAGGCCCTGATAGTAGTGCACTGACTGAAGACTGACCAAGGGACTGTGATGGCCCGGATGACCCTCCCCTTAATACTGACCTTCCTCCACTACCACCAAGAACCACGAAGGTTGCCCGCGGGCCGAGCCTTATTGCTACCCTCTCACTCCATTCTATTCTTCAATTTTCGGGTCTCTATGGCTTGAGAAAATGCCACCATCTTCCCATAGTTCATATCAAAATCCAGGGAAGCTGTAGCGACCTCATTAATACCCAAAGGGTTTGTAGCCCTACACAAACCGGTGCACTCTAGCCTCCAAAGTAGGCAACATGTAAATGGCATACTTTGACAGGCGTGCGAATCTCATATGGTAATCCCACACACTCATGTTACCTTGTTTTAGGCTCTCAATTTAGCCGACACGGGCTACCTTAGTCTCGGTGGTAAGAAATGATCAATGAAGGCATCGAGAAACTCACTCCACCTTACCGGAGGTATCCCTGTCTCAGGGACTCCTCTCATAGCTCAAACCAAGAATATGCCACCTCTTTCTGGCGGTAGGAGTCCAATTCCACTGCTTCCATATCAGTAGCACACATAACTCAGATAGTCTTGTGTATCTCATCAATAAAGTATTAGGGGTCCTCCTCAGGATTAGTACCCGTGTACACTGGAGGATCCAACTAAAGAAACCTGTTCACTCTGGAACTAGCGGAATCCCCTTGCTGGCTGGAAGAAGTAGGTGCAACATTCGTTCTCTGGGCCTTGGAAGCGACTATCTGAGCCAACATCTGTATGGCTCCCCCGAGGTCCCCATCAAGAACACTGGAACTGGAAGCTGAGGCTGGAGGTGGAATCGAAGTATCAGTTGGAGGAGGAATCGATGCACCCATAGTAGGAGTAGGGATTGGTCCAGTCTTAGAAATAGAAATAGAATCAGCCGGTATTGTGGCTGGGGGATTAACCTCACCCTTCGGGTTCTCACCCGCATCACCAGGTACAGGATCAACTGCCACTACTGGGGTGGCATTGGCTCTTTGGCCAGTTCTTGGCTTCTTCTTAGGCGCAATATACTAAAAATTAGAATAATGCACGAGTTAAAGGAGGAACAGTCTTACAATTAGCTCTATCGCACGATCTACAACCTAAGAGAATGGTGACATTTTTTAATCCCAAAGTAGCCTCCTAATTATAGACGTGGTCAACAACACACTGATAAGAAGGACTCTACTAGACACGGCTCCGAAAAATCCTAGGACACTTTAAAACCTTAGTCTGTGATACCAAGCTTGTCACGCGCCGGCATTGGGGAGCGTGACCGCTGCTTAACCAAGATATACCAGTCAAGCAAGCCTACTTGACGCGTTATACCAGACCTTACCCATGAATAAAGTGAAGACGCATACCATTCGTTAGACAATGAGAGGAATTCATAAACAACACCAATTTCATTACCATTAGTTACTTCATTTACAATTCCCAAAATACATTACACATGCGTAGTTTTAGAAGTGGAAACATGTGTTACAAGTACAACATTTCAAGTTTGAATTACCCAAACCAAAATATAGCCCACACTATGTCTACGGAACCTCTAATAGATATAAAAGAGTAATATGACGGTGACGGCAATAAGGCCCCGGCTATACCTCAAAATACTATACATAAGGAACCAAAGATACCAGACTCCGATATGAAGTGGGGCTCACCAAGTCAGCTGAGAAGAGGGTCTATCACTATAACTGATTGATGTCGCCTGCTATGGAATCACCTGCATCCATTAAAGATGCATCGCCTCCAGAAAAAGGGATGTTAGTACATATGGAATAGTACTAGTATGTAAGAACAAACACCCTAACAATGAAACGAGTAACAGTACAAGGAGAAAGAAACATGGAATCAATGAGAGTCTCAAACAATATTAAAGTGTCAAGTTGAGAGGAAGATATATTTTCAAGTAAATATCAATATTTTTAGGTTGGTAGATCTTCAGTATGGATACACCACTATGTTTTTATCACAGAGTTCGATCTCGACCCGATCGGCTAAGCCAGATCACCCAAAGACTTCGAACGACAACACCACCATGCTCGTGGCATGGCGTCCGATCTCGGTCCAATCGGCTAAGACGTCCCACCACAATGTCATGTGGGTCAACATCACTTTCCGCTAGCAATCATCTCATCCCAATTAACGGGAATAATATCAACACATCAATCTCACCCCAGTTAACGGGAATAATATCAACACATTAATATAGTGATTTTACCCCTCAATCACCCCTACACCGACACGTGTAGATTCGGGGTTAGATTATTACAACCTACCCTTCCTCGGTGACTAACCATACTCCCAAGACATTTATTATATATAGGAGTTAAAACTCATTTCAAAATATTTCACACATTCATTTCATTGGCACTATTGACCACACGTGTGGTTTTCATTCTTGGCACGATGGCCACATTTTATATCTCATACTCACTTCTTTCACTTTCAAGCGTCATCATAGGTTATCAACAATAAGAGAATTTGGAATCAAGACTTTAATTATGTATATGATCAATAAGAGTCTTAAGCACCTTGAGTTTACTTCCAACATTAAGCATAATAAACTTGCATTTGAAACATGAATTGAAGTCATAACATTTTGATACATAAACCATACTTGAATATATTCCTGAAGGAGAGCATAATGTGATAGGAGCAATTGAAACACATTTTGAGCATATAATTTATGACACACTACTTATTTGGAATAACTGAATATACTAGGAATGGCCCGGATCATGAGAAAATAAGAACTTGGGCCAACCGCGTTTGAAACGCACGAGGACATCATGGAATTCGATTTTATGAGAGAAGTTTACCCAACATACCTCGCTTGAGCTTTCCTTAAACTACTACAATGTTCCAAAAATCCTAGCGACTTCAATCTATTAGAGACATGACAAAATTGAACCATAATTAGGAAGATATTCATGGGTTCATCTTACCTAGGCATTTCATCAAGCACTAGGTGTGCAAATTTGACTACAAGTTTATCTTATAAGATTTACCTCACCTCACAACCAATCCAACACCAACAATTCACCCAAATCGGCTCAACCACCTCCCCAACACCTTTATTGGTACATGAATGCACAAAGAACACTCCCACTCCCAAGAGTCATACTCCCCAATACCTATTCCCAGCCCAATTTCGAAATTAAAAGCTATGACTAGAACCTTACCTCTCTAGTAGACTATTTGCAAGCTTTGCTTGTGAATTCTCCAAGGCTTGAGCAAGGAATTGAAGTGGAAGGTGTTGGGGATCCTCCTTCACTCTCTAGTTCCTCCCCTCTCTCTTAATATATCAGAAATTCCCTTCAAAAATGACCCCTTAAGTCTATTTATTAAAATAGGTTCGGGTATATATTTTCTCAAACTTAAGCCTCCAAACCGGGTCTGTGGTCCAGAAAGTGGACCACAAAAATGAACCCAAAAATTAGGCTGATCGGAATAGGGTTGCGATCCGCAGATCAGTTATGCGGCCGCATAATAGACCGTGAAATCACCCTCTAGAATTTCTCATGCTTAATCTGCAACGGAAGTGCGACCCATGAAATGATTATGCGGTCGCATAATTGATCACAAAATGACCTCCAAAAATTGGGTTTTTCTTTTGCTCCACTATGCGGCGGATCTTCGGTCAGTGGAGTAGTTCTGCATTTGCATAATACTCTGCAGAAATGCCATGTTCTACAACGAATTTCCTTCCAACTCCCCAATGCATTGCACAACCCAAAAACGCTCGCCGCGAAGATTATCTATAACCTTCAAACATGTTAGCCTACCTCAGTACCACGAAACCCCGAGTTCTTGGTAAAATTTTATGGGGCCTTATAATTGAGTTCTATTCCCAAGTGAAACTTCCTTTCCTAGAATTCTTTGAACAAAGCCACTTGCTCGAGTTCTTATGAAGTGGATTTGGTTGCATCTGTCTCCTCCGGTACCTAGAAATATCTCGACACCTGGTGGGATTCCGACAACTCCTCGCCATTATCATCTTCGTTGTTCAAGGGAGAAGGCGTCAGTTCCGGTAAATTCTATTTGCTGGGTTCCTTCCCTTTACTGCTTGAAACCAACACTGCATTCATCTCCCTTCCTGCCGGTTGATCTTCTCTTATTTGCTTGATTTCTTATGCAGTCGGGAATTTCAACAGTTGATGATATGTTGAGGGCACAACCTTCATCTCATGTATCCATGGCCTTCTGAGGATTATGTTGTTACCCATGTCACTATCTACCACTTAAAATAAGGAGGTCTTGGTTACCCCTTTAGCATTCGTGGGCAGCAAGATCTCTCCTCGAGTTGTCACACTTGCCAAGTTGAACCCAACAAGGAGTTTTGTTGCCGAAATGATGCTTTCGATTAACTTTGCTTGTTCCAACACTCTCTATTGAATAATGTTGGCCGAGCTTCCTAGGTCAACCAAAATACACTTAATTTTGAAATGCAAGACATTGAGAGAAATTAACTGGGCATCATTATATAGCAGAAGAAGTCCATTGGCGACTACCTTCGTGAAGGTGATATCATCTTCCGCGACTTCCCGGGAGTCTCTTATTGTGGGTCACTAATATCTTTGTTTTCTTGGTCGCCGAGAAGGTTACTCCATTAATTTCATTCCCTCCGAAAATCATATTGATAGTCAACAAGGAGGGTCTTTTGCTATCTTCGAAGGCTTCGCATTGTCCCGGCTACGGCCGTAATTGTTCTTGGTGTGGTAGCTCAAGAACTCCATGAGATGGCCATTCTTTAACAATGTTGCCACCTCTTCACGTAGATACTGACAGTCCATAATTCTGTGGCCGTGAGTCCCATGATATTCACACTATAAGTTAGGATCCCTATGGCTGGTATCAGATCAAATTGTCTTCCAGAATCATGCTTCTTTGATATTTCTCATTACTAATACCAACTCCACTACACTACTTTTGAAATTGTAATCCGACAACGTGGGATATTTGAAATCCTGGGCCCTCGATACCTCTTTTCTTGTAATGATCTTCTGTTCTGGCCACGATCAAATCTTCTGTCGGGAGCAAACCTATCTGAGGACCGGAACCCTTTGCTGCCACATCCTTCGGTTCTCTCATACAGCAAGAAACAACCTTTAGAAGATCGCTGGTCCGCATCGAAATCGCTTTAGAACTTATCCTGGTTCTTGTCTATGTCCATCCCTTGGTTGATGTCGGGAACCTGAACTAATCATCTTCTATCCTTATGTTGGACTCAGAACGATTATGGACATCTTCCCATGTGGTCGCTTGGAATTCGAGAAGGCTTTCCTTCAGCTTTCGGGAGGTGTCGAAACTCCTTGGATGCAAACCCTTTGTGAATGCCTTCTGCCCGCTTGTCTGGTACAGCCGGTAGCGACATCCTCTCTTTTTGGAACTTAATCACGAACACTCGCAGCAACTTGGAAACACCTTGCGTTATCCTAAATATATCTGCCATTATGGCTTGGACTTTCTTTGCCCCGACATGGGCCTTTATGAATTAATCTGCAAGCATTTCAAAAGAGCCAATTGAATGCTCGGGTAAGAGTGGATACCATGTCAGGGCCCCCTTAGTGAGGGTTTCACCAAACTTCTTCAGCAACTCCGATTTGATCTTATGTTGAGCCAAATCATTCCCTTTTACAGCCGTGGTGTAGGTTGTGATGTGCTTTTGCTGATCCAAAGTCCCATTGTATTTTGGTATGTCTGACATTTTGAACCTCTTTGGAATCATCTTTGGTATTGCACTTAGTTTAAATAGTAACTGAGTGTATTTTTCGAATCTAGACCTTTCAAAACTGGCGGTGCGCCAGGAATCTGATGAATTCGGGCATGAAACTCCTTCACGTTTTAATCCATCCATTCGTTCATAAATCTCATGAGCTTGGTTTTGAAGCGGTCATACCCGTTATTGGTACCAGATCTACTACCGATCCCCTTGACACCGTCGAAATTGAACTCACCCCTTGGGGTATTATTATCAAGTCGTTGAGCCATATAATTCACAAGAACGCCGAGAGGAGCTGGGCCCCTTCCGTTTGCATTTTTGGAAGCTCCTGACAATGCTTGCTTCAACTCTGTCATCACCGGATCCTGCCTTGAGAGATGGCCCATGATGGCTTTTTGTTGCTATCTTAGAATTCTCACCGTTTCTGCAATGTGTTCCTCTTTTGCATCATCGGGCGTTGGCTCCCCTACATGATGGGGGTACTATCATTCACGAACCGGGTATGCCTCGTCCCCTTCATTACGGGTGTTGCTGATTAAATCTTCATGTTCAGGCAGATTTTCATGTCTGTCAACATTGTGTGAGTTTTTGACATCATTAGCTGCCATTTTCAATTTCTTGCTAAGGAAAAATCAAATAAGTTAGTAATACACGTAAGGATCAAAGCAATTACGCAACTGTCTAAGCCCCACGGTGGGCACCAAACTGTTTACCCGTAAAATAGTACAGTTGAATTTGTTACGTGATTTATAGACAAGCGAATTGATTTGATCCAAAAATAGTAAATAAATAAGATTAAAAGTAAGACTTAGCTATTAAAATTGAAGAAGTTGATAAGCTTGGCTCCAAGAACAGCGTCTTCGAAGACAGAAATGAGAATAATATAAAAGAGCAAATAAAATTGTTTAATTGAGAGCAAAAATGGAATACAACATATGTTTTGCCAAGAATTTCCTCTCTTACAATGGCTGTTGAGCCTACTATTTTTAGCTATACCTATGAAAACAAGATCCTAGGATAAAACCCTACTTAAATGATATTAAAGGAGCCATTGATGAATATGTAATGGCTGATCATGAATGCAAATATTCTCTGCAACGGCTTCCCATATAATGTTAGAGAATATTGTTCATTGAATGTTATCCGATGATAAATATTCAATCTACTTCCGTTGACCATGCTCTCTTCAGGGTCTATCCGATGTTAGTTGCAGTCGTTGTCCCCGATATTGGTTGTTACTTGATTCACCTTTTGCCTACCTACGATTTCATATGCCATGCTATCATTCGACCATTTATTATAAACCAATTTCACCCTATATGTAAGGCCCCGTAAAATTTCACCTAAAACCCGGGGTTTCGTGGTGCCAAGATAGATTTATGTGGTGATGATTGTAGCAGTACAGACTTTCAGTGCGTTAGGGAGTTGGAGAAAATTTTGGAAGAGTAGGGCATTTTCTACGGTCCATTCTGCGGTCGAAGAACTGGTCTGCAGACCGCAGATCTACTGTAGAGTGAAGCATAGGGTTGGGCAAATTTTGGATGTTATTTTGCGGTCAATTATGCGGCAGCATAATCATTTTGCGGGCCACACATCAGTCGCAAAACCCATCATGAAGGTTTCTGGGGGAGAGTTCTACGGCGCATTATGTGACCGTAGAACTGGTCTGCGGGCTGCAGACCTGCCGCAGACCCAACCCAAATAGCCCAGTTTTGGGACCCTTTTCTACGGTCTCCTTTGCAGGTCGCATACCTATTTTGCGACCTGGTCTGTGACCGCAGACCTGACTTCGTAGAGTTTATGTTTGGAAAATTTTACTCGATCCCATTTTCATAAAAATAACTTGTGGGTTATTTTGGCTGGTCCTAACTGATATTTATAGAGAGGGGAGTGGTCTAGAGTGAGAGGGGAAGTTCCTAAGGTTATTGTTCATCAACTCTTGCTCAAAGTTGAAAAATTCACAAGAAAAACTCACTAGGTCTTTATCCTAGAGGTAAGATTCTACTCCCTAGCCCTCAATTCCGGGATTTAATTGGAAATAGGTAATGAGAAAAGTAATTCTTGGGTATGGGAGTTGTTCAGTATGCATGCATGCACCATCAAGGATAGTGAAAAGATTGTTGAGCTCATATGGGTAAACTTTGGGTAGTGGGATAAAGGAATCTGCCATAGGAGGACCTTGAAACCTTAATACACACCTAGTATTTGTTAAAATACTCAAATGAGCTGGAACCATGAACTCCTTTCTAATTTGTATTCAATTATGCTATATTTCTAAATAGATCGAAATGGCTAAGAATTTTCGGAATATTTTAGTAATTTAAAAAGCTCGAGGCGAAGTATGTTGGCTAAACTCATCTCTTAGAATTGAACCCCACAATGTCCTTGTAAGTCCCGAGTTGTTCATCATAAATTGATTATTCCGAATAAAGCTTTATGACAAAAGATATATGTTCAATATGTGTTTCAAATGTTCTTGTTATGTTGTGTTACTATTTGAGAATGTGTTCAAAGTATGGATTGCATATCTAAATGTTATAACTTTAAGTCGTGTTTCAAATAAAAGCTATTATGCCAAGTTGTGTAAGAAATCTCTATGTGCTTAAGACTCTTACTTGCTCACATGTGGACTTAAAGTCTTGAATAGAAATGCTTTGTTGTTGATAATCCGTGATGATGTTTGAAAGTGAAAAGAGGTGAGCATGAAATATGAAATACGACCAACATGCCAAGAATGATATTACATTTTGGGGGCACTAGTTCCAATGAAATGGAGAGATGTGTAAAAGATATTAAAATGTGTTGAAAGTTCTTTAAATACTAAATAACTTGGGAGTATCGTTAGTCACCAAGGAAAGGTAAGTTGAAAGAACCTAACCCCGAAACTACACGTGTCGGTGTTAGAGGGAATTATGATTATTCCTCTTGTTTGGGATGGGATTAATATGATGAGAATATTGCCCTTAATTGGGATGAGATGATTGCTGGAAAAAGGGTGATGTCAATCCACACGACATTGTGGTGAGACGGCCTAGATGGTCGGGTCCTGATCGGATGCCATGCCTCACACATGGTGTTGATTGTGCTTGAGATTATGATTGAATCAATGATTGAGATTGAGATAATGATTGTGATGTTTTTTGAGGTCTTTGGGTGAGACGGCCTAGCCGATCAGGCAGTGATCGGACTCCGTGCTAAAATCACGGTGGTATATCGGTGCTACGATCTCCCAACCTAAAATATGAATATTTACTTGAAACTTGTCTGCTCCTAACTTGATGTTTTGGCATTGTTGAGGCTCCCATTGATTGTATGATTGTGCTTCCTTGTGTTATCACTTGTTTTATTGAGATGGTGCTTAGTCATTCATACTAGTACTATTCCATATGTACTAACGTCCATTTTGTCGGGGACGCTACATCTTTAATGGGTGCAGGTTGTTCCACAACAGGCGGCTTTGATGATTGATAGCGGTACATCCACTTCTCAGCTGACTTGGTGAGCCCCACTTCATATCGGGGTCATATATATTTTGTTCCTTGTGTATTATATTTTGAGGTATAACCGGGGCCTTATTGCTGGCACTGTCATCGTACTCTTTTGTATCTATTAGAGGCTCCGTAGACATAGTGTGGGTGGTATGTTGGTGCTAGGAAAGTGAAATTAGTAATGTTGTATATGTACACACGTTCCATTTCAAACTATGAAAGTGTATGTATTTTGAGAATTATAAATGATGTACCCAATGATAATGAATTGGTGTTGTTAATGCTCCTCCCCATTGTCCAATTAATGAGATAGATCTTTTCTCTATTATGAGTGAGTTCCAGTAAAAGGTATTGTACAGGCTTACTCGGCCAGGTTATCTCAGTTGAGCGTCGGTCGCGCTCCCCGAGGTTGGGGTATGACACTATACAATGAGGTAAGTCGAGACACTCACTAGACATAAAACTTGTGCAAGATATTAACATAAATCTAGCAATGGAAAGGACATCAATGTAAGGCTGACATTGGAGGATTACTTTGAAAGGAACAGGTTAGAATTAGTGATGATTAAGATCACCTAAAAGGAACCGGATCTAACTCAATAATTAGTTACATAATAAAAGAATTTTGTAAATAATTAGGTTAGATATTGCTCAGTCTCATACTTTTATTAGTATACTCTTGTGCCATGTGCTAAAATGTCTCAACGATGTCTAATGATATTACCCTTATTTTCTTGGAAAATTCAGTCTTACATACACAAGAGAACTTTCAGTGAAGAACCTGGTTCATCAATCTTATAAGGTATGTATTCAACACTGCGCATAATTTGAAATAACTGTATTTGGATCATGATCTAAAATGAGTCCCACTTTGTCCCAAACTAATTTTTGAACCAATCAGTTCCAAACGAGCCAGTTTCATCAAGAGTCCCATGCGCCATAAATGCCGAAAATCTAGGGAAGAGCCTAACGTCTTTTCAAACATAAACTCCCAAAGTGATTAGACCTCTAGACTTCAAAAAGTGTTGTTATACACTCAACCTGCCCTCCTTTATATTGATCTGCAATTATCATCTTCTTTTATCTCACATTTTCTAAAAGACCAAAGCCTCTAAAACCTAAAACTCTCTCAACCTTCTTCGTCTATCTATAGTGATTCAATGAACTCGTTACCTGAAAACACCAAGAACACTGAAAATCCAACCTCACCACCCAAAGAACCTTCACCTACACCTTTAACCATCCAAACTCCTATGAAAGGGCGTGTCAAGATGCTTGCTCGTAAAATAGTAGCTGGTAGTAAACATGCCAAGAAATTGAATGAGAAACTACAGGCCAGTCAAGCAGAGGATCCCCAAAAATCAGATGAGTCATTCAAGTCTGCGACTGAGGGAAGAGAAGCAGTTTCATCTGAAATTGAACAGGTAAATTCTGGGTTAAAATATTTTGATATTTCTTCTGAATTTGCTGAAAATCATGAAAAATGATTCATTCTAGTTGGTACAATTATTGGTGTAGAATTTAAGACTAGAAAATGGGTGGTAAAAATAAATAAAAAGGGAAAAGAAAAAGTGAGTGAGGGTGTTGAATTAGATGTGAGGGGAAAGGGTGAAGAAAGAGTGGTTGAATCTTCTTCACCCACTCTTGTTGGTTTGACAGAAGAAACAGGGGCAAAGGTGTTGTGGAGTAAGGAGAGTGATGAAGAGGAAGAGAGTATGAGAAAAGAAGGAGGAAGTGGGTCTGGGGACGCATATGTAGTGTAAGGGCTGGTTAGATTAACAAAGAGGTTCCAAGAACCTGCTCTATCTATGAAGGTATGTATTCTACACTTCGCATAATTTGAAATAATTGTATTTGGATAATGATCTAAAATGAATCCCACTTTGTCCCAAACTAATTTTTGAACCAATCAGTTACAAATGAACCAGTTTCATCAAGAGTCCCATGCTCCATAAATGCCGAAAATCTAGGGAAGAGACCAACGTCCTTTCAAACATAAACTCCCAAAGTGATTAGACCTACAGACTTAAAAAAGTGTCGTTATACACTCAACCTGCCCTCCTTTATATTGATCTACAATTATCATCTTCTCTCATCTCACATTTTCTAAAAGACTAAAGCCTCTAAAACCTAAAACTCTCTCAACCTTCTTCGGCTATCTATAGTGATTCAATGAACACATTACCTGAAAACACCAAGAACACTGAAAACCCAACCTCACCATCCAAATAAACTTCACCCACACCTTCAATCACCCAAACTCCTATGAAAGGGCATGTCAAGATGCTTGCTCATAAAATAGTAGATGGTAGTGAACATGCCAAGAAATTGAAAGAGAAGCTACAGACCAGCTAAGTAGAAGATCCCCAAAAATCAGATGATTTCTTCAAGTCTGCCACTGAAGGAGAAGAACCGGTAACATCTCAAACTAAACAGGTAACTTCTAGGTTAAAATATTTGGATGTTACTTCTGAAGTTACTGAAAAGCATGAAAAAATATTCGTTCTAGTTGGTATAATTGTTGGTGTAGAATTTGAGACAGAAAATGGATGGTAAAAATAAATAAAAATGGAAAAGAAAAGTGAGTGAGGGTGTTGAAGTAGATATGAGGGGAAAGGGAGAAGAAGGAGTGGTTGTACCTTCTTCACCCACTCTTGTTGGTTTGACAGAAGAAATAGGGACAAAGGTGTTGTGGAGTGAGGAGAGTGATGAAGAGGAAGTGAGTATGAGAAAAGAAGGAGGAAGTGGGTCTGGGATGCTTCTGTAGTAGAAGGGCTGGTTAGATTAACAAAGAGGTTCCAAGAACCTGCTCCATCTAGGAAGGTATATATTCTACACTTTGCATAATTTGAAATAACTGTATTCGGATCATGATATAAAATGAGTCCCACTTTGTCCCAAACTAATTTTTGAACCAATCAGTTACAAACAAACCAGTTTCATCAAGAATCCCACATGCCATAAATACCGAAAATCTAGGGAAGAGCCCAACGCCTTTTCCAATATAAACTCCCAAAGTGATTAGACCTCTAGACTTCAAAAAATGCTGTTATACACTCAACATGTGCTCCTTTATATTAATCTGCAATTATCATCTTTTCTCATCTCATATTTTCTAAAAGACCAAAGCCTCTAAAACCTAAAACGCTCTCAACCTTCTTCGTCTATCTATAGTGATTCAATGAAATCGTTACTTGAAAACACCGAGAACACTGAAAACCCAACCTCACCACCCAAAGAACCTTCACCCACACCTTCAACCACCCAAACTCCTATGAAAGGGCGTGTCAAGATGTTTGCTCATAAAATAGTAGACGGTAGTGAACATGCCTAGAAATTGAATGAGAAGCTACAGGCCAGTCAAACAGAGGATCCCCAAAAATCAGATGAGTTATTCAAGTCTGTGACTGAGGGAGAAGAGCCGGTTTATCTGAAACTAAACAGGTAACTTCTAGGTTAAAATATTTTGATGTTTCTTCTGAAGTTGCTGAAAATCTTGAAAAAATATTCGTTCTAGTTGATACAATTGTTGGTGTACAATTTGAGACTAAAAAATAGGTAGTAAAAATAAATAAAAAGGGAAAAGAAAATGCGAGTGAGGGTGTTGAAGTAGATGTGAGGGGAAAGGGAGAAGAAAGATTGGTTGAACCTTCTTCACCCACTCTTGTTGGTTTGACAGAAGAAATAGGGGCAAAGGTGTTATGGAATGAGGAGAGTGATGAAGAAGGAAGATAGTATGAGAAAAGAAGGAGGAAGTCGGTCTGGGGATGCTTCTGTAGTAGAAGGGCTGGTTAGATTAACAAAGAGGTTCCAAGAACCTGCTCCATCTAGGAAGGTATGTATTCTACACTTTGCATAATTTGAAATAACTGTATTCGGATCATGATATAAAATGAGTCCCACTTTGTCCCAAACTAAATTTTGAACCAATCAGTTACAAACAAACCAGTTTCATCAAGAGTCCCACGCGCCATAAATACCGAAAATCTAGGGAAGAGCCCAACGCCTTTTCAAACATAAACTCCCAAAGTGATTAGACCTCTAGACTTCAAAAAATGCGGTTATACACTCAACCTGCGCTCCTTTATATTGATCTGCAATTATCATCTTCTCTCATCTCATATTTTCTAAAAGACCAAAGCCTCTAAAAACTAAAACTCTCTCAACCTTCTTCATCTATCTATAGTGATTCAATGAACTCGTTACTTGAAAACACCAAGAACACTGAAAACCCAACCTCACCACCCAAACAACCTTCACCCACACCTTCAACCACCCAAACTCCTATGAAAGGGCATGTCAAGATGCCTGCTCGTAAAATAGTAGACGGTAGTGAACATGCCTAGAAATTGAATGAGAAGCTACAGGCCAGTCAAACAGAGGATCCCCAAAAATCAGATGAGTTATTCAAGTCTGCGACTGAGGGAGAATAACCGGTTTTATCTAAAACTAAACAGGTAACTTCTAGGTTAAAATATTTTGATGTTTCTTTTGAAGTTGCTGAAAATCTTGAAAAAATATTTTTTCTAGTTGATACAATTGTTGGTTTAGAATTTGAGACTAGAAAATAGGTGGTAAAAATAAATAAAAAGGGAAAAGAAAAAGTGAGTGAGGGTGTTGAAGTAGATGTGAGGGAAAAGGGAGAAGAAAGAGTGGTTGAACCTTCTTCACCCACTCTTGTTGGTTTGACAGAAGAAACAGGGGCAAAGGTGTTATGGAGTGAGGAGAGTGATGAAGAGAAAGATAGTATGAGAAAAGAAGGAGGAAGTGGGTCTGGGGATGCTTCTGTAATGGAAGGGCTGGTTAGATTAACAAAGAGGTTCCAAGAACCTGCTCCATTTAGCAAGGAACCTCTCCATGACCTACTGAAGAGAGTGACTATGATAGTTACAATCCCAAGAAGAAAAAGAGTGTTGGAGTTAAGATTCTTGGAAAGGCAATGGGTTGCAAGAAGACAGAGGTTGCATCTTCTATCCACGTAGAGACTACTCCTATAAAAGTAAGAACTACAAGGAGTTAGAGGAAGAAGAGTGAGGCCGACCTAGAAAAGGCCTTAGCTGAGAGTGCAAAGAAAGTTGCTGCTACAGGCAAGAAAAAGTTGGGTGAAACATGTGAAACCATTGAGATAGAGGAGATGGACATGGTCCTTCATAATGAGGAAGAGGTAGAATATGTGGAGGTTGTGACTCCCATTTCCTAGAAAAGAAAGAATTCTAAGAAGAAGTCTTTAGAAA
Organism: Nicotiana tabacum; assembly: GCF_000715075.1. Taxonomy (NCBI): domain Eukaryota; kingdom Viridiplantae; phylum Streptophyta; class Magnoliopsida; order Solanales; family Solanaceae; genus Nicotiana; species Nicotiana tabacum. The sequence continues at coordinate 33,615,661 of NC_134098.1, forward strand.
ATTCTGTTGATACAGAGAGCTCTACCTTATCAAAAAGAACCAGGTCTGCCTGGAAATCAAGAAAAGTGAAAATAGTGGAGGAAGAGAATGAAGAAGAGGAGATTGATGAAGAAAAAGACAAAGTGGTCAAGTTCCACAATAGAACAATTCTGAAGAGGAAGGTATGGTGTTGTTGCTAGAGAAATTGGAGATTCAGGGCTGGAAGGACATGGCCCTTCAGTTGGAAAGAAGGTTAGTCCGATCTGAGATTGTTGAGTTCCTTGCAAATAAAATTATGATATTGTGCATGAAAAGGTCAATGGTTAAGTGAAATGAGTGAATGTGAGCTTTGATGATAAAGAGCTATGGGAGATTCTAGGTGTACCTGCTGAGGGGTATAATGATTACACCAAGTTGAAGTGGCCTAGCCTAGAAGGTCTTCCTACCTCACTGGCCATTACCACGAAGATTGCTCATAGGGACTTGGAGCAAGAACCCAGGGCTGTATATAAAAGTGAAAAGAAACCTGCCCATAGAGTACACTTTGAGTTTGTCAACATAGTGGTTCTGCCCAGGAAGGAGAGAAGACACATTGCTACCTTCATGGACCTAATCTTTATAAAGTGCTTGGATAAGGGAAAGCAAATAAATTGGTCGTGGTTCATAATCCAGCTCCTTAATAGGGTGGTTTGTGGCACTAAAACTCATGCCATACCTTATGGCTTTATACTCACTGTTGTGCTTGATCACTTTAAGGTTTCCCTTAAGAAATGGGATATTTTCACGAGTAAAGAATACTTTGGAGCCAACACTTTGACTGACTGTGACTATGAAGTCCTTACTTCTCCTAAAGAACCTAGTTCTTCCAAGAGGGTGCCCAAGAACAACAAAGTGAGAGCATTGGAGCATGAGAGTGGGGTAAAGGATGCTGAGACTGAACGATTGAAGACTAGCTTGGCTGAAGTAGAGGTTGAGAGATACTTTCTCAAATATGAGCTTAAAAAGGAGAAAGAGAAGAATGAAGGCATTATTCAAGACATGCTGAAACTACTTTAGGCCAGAAACAAAGAACCTGGTCCTTCCGAATCCAAAGCCCTTCATAAGCCTAGTTTGTAACTAGTGACCCAAGTGGGATGTTCGGTTTTTGCTTTTTTGCTCATGGTTTAGTAATTTTATTTCTTTTTATGCTTTGTGCGAGAATCGTATCAATGAAATTAATTGTTTATACTCTAATTGTTTGTTGACATTTCTTATATGACTAATATCCTTAGATTAATAAGAGAAAATTGAATCCATGATTGTATTTGTAGTAGCCTCAGTGGCCATGAGTATGATCTGCTAAAATCTGGTTATTTAACTTAATTATGCAACATATCGATGCTGCTAAAAGGGGGAAGATAGATTGTACTTTTGCTTTGGACTGTGATATTTATAACCTAATGAACCTGGTCCTTGATGATTTGTGACTTAAAATGGAAAGTGTTCTAACATTGTGTTGATGTTGAGCTGAGTTAAACGGATTCCATGCTTATGAAAAGCACAGAGTTTGTCATCATCAAAAAGGGAGAATTTGTTGGCCTGAGTGGTTTTTGTTTTGATGATTGACAAAGGAACACATGCTTGAACCATGTCCATAGATAATGTACATAGGGCACGGTCAGATTTAAGCAAAATGCATGCACATGTAATGGATAAGTATAGATAGTTATATATGATATTCCCTTAACAAAAAGGTTGCATAATTGATAAGGAGCAGGACTCCTTACTTGAAGAGAACTCTATCCTAGATAAGGAAAGAGTTATAGATTAAAGTTAACTAGAACTCTTCTACCAAGAAAGAGTAAAGCATTAGGTTTCTAGTTAATCCAAATCCTACTAACTCTATATATTTCAGTTATGTTCTCTTTTAAATGTGACGCACTAACGCTAAGTAAGAATTGAGAGTAAAATAGCAAGGTATTTTTCTAGCAATACCTGTGTGTTTCAAGAAGTGAGGACCTGAAGCTACATGAACCAAATAGAAGAACCACTTTCATGTGTCTGTCTTTTATTCTAGTTCAATTGTAGTAGGGCTTTTAAGTTGTACCTTTCAGCTTTCTTAGAAGCAAATTGTGTTAGGTACTCGAGTTGTATTATTCAAGTTAGAATTAACTTGAAGTTATCGCAACAACTTGTGGTTGGTTGCTACAAGGGTTAGAGATAATCCTTAGGTTTACATGAGTTTGTAAACATTGTTGTTTTGGCTCATAGCTGTAGTGGAGTTTGGAAAAATTCTACTGGAAAGTAGGTCATGATTTTTTTACTTTTTTAGTCAGGTATTTTTCACATATAAATACTTGTGTTCTTTACTTTTTGCATTAGTTATTCTGCAACAGTAGACTAAGGAATGCATAGAAGAACCACGTCCATCTATAACCAAGTCCTTTTATAAATTAGTGCACGCAAAAATTGGTCACCACACCGATCATCTCCCCTCCCTTCTTGTGTGGTATTGAAGTATAAAACATCATAGTCAGAATGCCAAAACCAAAACTAATTTAATTTGGGAGTCGTGGGTAGCACTGGGCACGGACTGTGACGCACAAGGCATGAAATTGAAATAAAAGGGGCGGGGAGAGAGACAATAGCTTCATTCTTTAAAGATTAAACCTCCTCTCTCATCCTTCCAAGGGTTCTCATACTACCTAAGGTGAGTTTTCAATGCGATTAACGTTAGAATACTACTTCCAAACATCAATTCTAACAATATTCCATCTTAAAATTGCTAGATTCTCAAAAAGAACTCAAGAACAAGGTCTCTCCGCTAACCTAGGGTTTAGCAATTCACGGTATGTTTCGTGAATGCTTTCAACCATGTTTATTACAAAGGCTTATAGTTAATATTTATTCCTATAAACTACTACTTAGAAAACGATACTTAGATTAACGATGAACCCTAGAAGGAGAGAAAAATCACACCGAGGATTTTTAAATTTTTGAAATCTTGGAGCTTCTAGTATCGATTCTTGATATTTGTGTACAGATTGATTTGCGATGTTGAATATTTTGGATAGAAGCAACGAGGGTACTCAAAAGAAGAACTAAGGTGAGTAGAGACAATGCTTTTACTAAAGTTGTCTTCTCACAAAGATCATACCATAAGTATTTGTTAGACTGTATATGACATTAATGTGGGCTTTGAATAGAACGAGTGAACTCATATTATCCATTAGAATTGTAAAAAATATCTTAGATGATTATCATGGTTAATAACTCAAGAATAGTATATTATTCCATAAATCATGTCTCATGCATTCATGACTTGCATATATTTCTTTAATAAATAAACTATTGAAATTTCTGTTATGGAATTGTTTTGATGAGAACTGTGAAGATATATCATTATTTTAAATTTTGTGATACAAGAGTCACTCAGAAAGATATTTTGGGAGTTTCCTTATATCTTTGGGAAGGGTTCATAATCTCTAGTGGTTTATGTTACCCCGAAACTACTCGTGGAAGAGTAGGAGATTAGTGTACCGTTAGTTCGGGCATTATAATAGAAGTGCCCTGGTACGGCACAAGAATGCGAGCATGCTAGAACGTTGAACTGTAAAGCACCACAGAAATGGGGTCCAGGCGATCGAGCTATGATCGTCCACCATACTGATCATATGGTGACATTTTCAAAATAAGAATCAGAAAGAATGTCAGAATCAATGGAACTCCCAGCAAAGAAAAGAAAATAGCATAAAAGAAAATGTTTTAGAAAATTTATAAGGATTGTTTCGAGAAAGTTTATATATTTATCTATTTGAATTTTTATATTTTCCCCGAAAACGAATAGAGAGAAAATAAAGAGAATTTTTAAAAATGTCATCAAGAAGAACTTTATCATAGATATATCAGTTGTTTGTTTAAACTCTTCATCTGAAGATTTTAGAATTTTCTTTTATAATGCATACATACTTCTTTCACAGTCTCATTCTAGTTTTAATGGGAGAATTACTTTACTTACTAAGTACCGATGTGGTGTAGTGACATTCTCTTCATGGGAAGCTACATTGACATATGTCAATGTAGGCACATATTTTGCATGTAAGCAGGCTATGAGCTAGGATATCCTCCTCCCATTATCAGTAGACTCGGTGAGCTTTATTTTGGTTCATTGAGTTCGTTGATTCCAGAATTTTGTCGTCTTATTCAGTATTTCATAGAGGCTTCATATACATAGTCATAACAGAGCCATGGATGTCAACTTTGCATTATATTTATTTTTCAATATTTATAAGATAACATAACGAATTTATTTTTGGAATATCATTTCATTTAAAGATTCAAAAAAAGAATTTGCTTTAAATTATGTTGAATTGCAATAAGATGCATTGCACAATAAACATATAACAGAATAAAAAAGTCAAGATCTTTCGCTCGGTCAAGTTAAGGAACCGAGTGCCGGTTACGACTTGGTTAGAAATCGAGTCGTGACAAACTTGGTATCCGAGCATCAGGTTTAGAGAGTTTTATGGGTTTATGAAGCTGTGTCAGTGGAGTCTAGTTTATCATTGTGAGGCCCTACTTCTATAAACAAGTGACTACAGACATTTAAAAAACGTTTCACATTCTTCCTTACTCTAGATCGTGCGTTAAATCTTAAAGTGAGAATCAGACATTCATTCCCGTCGATTAGTCAAATGATTGATATACTGATGTGATTAGAGACTCTAAGAAGAATAGCTATCAAGACACTATTGTCTACAAGCGAGGTCATTTACGGTGCTAATTGCCTTTAAGGGGAAATAAAGGCTAAGCCGGAACTGACTAAGAAATTTATCCCAAAAGGAAGAATGAGGTAATACCTAGATGACCTGATTTAGGGCTATAACAAATTAGAACCATCATAATTATGTCAAAGTCTTTGTACTGAAAAGATGAGGTGATGATGTCTTCAATAAGGTCAGAGTTGCCATGGAACTCACAAGGAGTTGGTGCTAGTAAGATTAGTAGTAACACAATAAAATATTATATCCCTAAGCTATATCCAGATTTAATTTAGATACAAAGAAGACCAATCAGGGTATAGGCTATTATTAACGTGAAGAGATTAGGCAAAGAAATACATATCTGAATTTCGTCCCTAAGCTGAGATCAAATTTTGTTCAATACAATAAGGCTAATAAGTTATGTGCATGGGTCAGATAAGAATTGTACATACTCATAGGGTGAAACTTATGGTAGTTGCAATGAGTACTTTGTGCCTCCCACCAAAGGATGCCCTCTGGGTGATAAAGGGTGGTTTATTGAATATATTAGAACCTATATATCTTTTGATGTGCACGCATGGTCTGCCATAGGTTAAGAAGTATAAAAAGACATGACTTCAAGATTCCGAGGATGAGATAAATTTTCGCCATGAGGCAAACTGCTATAGAAGACAACAGCAAGCTCTTTAAAGATACGATATCTGATCATGAGTACGAAAGAATAAGAGGATATAGAAGATAAGGGAAATATATACTATAAGACGCCCTCTTAAGGGAAACGAAAAATCACAAAACTCTGGAAGTAATCCTTATATTATAGAGAAAATAAATGCTACAGATAATTGATGAAGCGAACAATATACTTTCAATAAGATATTAGTGTGATATGTTAACTCAAGGCCCTAGAGTTCTTAAGTAATATCGATATATTTTGAAGCTAGCATAATTATGAAAGATTCAGATATACGTGATGAGGTGACTTGAACTTCAAATATTGGTCGTGGCCAGCGGTGCTCTATGTGACATAAGGTTGAGCTTGAGAATAATCCCATGTCAACGAGCTAAGTACAAAATTTATAGCATACAGGCATATACATAATGAGAATGTATGATATTTATGTATTTTAATGCGATAGATGTTTAGCCTGGCTAAGGTGCCATAATATCACAGAAAGATTCAGAAAAGCCAAGCCCTAAGGGAAAAATATTAGAAAAATTAGTGTTCGGGCTAGAAGTTTAACTTCAGGATGTCCCAAGAAATTTCGTAAATATATGATATTAAAAAAATTGGTAAGATTACATAAAACATATATTTTTCTGTGGTGCACACAAATAGCTATACCAATGCAGCATAGATTTTGAGGGTTGACATATGACTTTCTCAGAGAGCCTCACTTTCTCAACTTTGGATAAATGTGACTCAAAATAGAATAGAACATTACAAAAAATAGTATCAAGACCATGGGGTGGATCTAATAAAGTGTTAATAGCCTAAGAGGCTACAATAGCACTAAAGTGTTGTTCGCCAAAGAGTTATGTGAGAATACATACAAGTATATTAGTTTCATAGTGCAAAAGCTAAGGTTGAGTGCGCTAATACGCCTAAGCTATGTGATGTCGTACCCTTCACATATATTTATCGTGCATTGAATAGCGTGACAAATATGAAAATGGTGCCAATAAGTGAGGCATGACAGACGTTATACTACTGCAATCCCAAAAATAGTAAAAGAGCACCATCATGTTTTGGGTACTTTCAAGAAATTAGAAAATATGAGAAGATGAAGAACATACATAGATGTTCTAGAGTTTATGTTGCACCACTTGTCACAAGTCATATGAAGGTGGATAATAGCCTATCCGTAGAACAACTCACAAAGATAGATATTGTCACAAATTCAGAAGTGGTCCTATTTGTGACAATCAAGTTGGAAGAGGGTCGAGTCGTCAAATTGATATAGCGAACCTGATAAGATAAGTGGTATCCTAAGACCCAAAAAGGATAAAAGAAATGTTAGATATAAACGATTAAAGAACACCAACAGTCCTATATGGACGAATAACGTCTTGAAATTTAGGTTGCGAAAAATATGGTAAATTAAAAGAAAGTAAAAATACATACATACATATATATATATATATATTCTAAGAATGTGAATATTTGATGCCTCAATCCCCCTAAACCTTAAGAAGGCCAGAAAGAAAAGGTAAGAAAGAAGTGCCTAAATATGAGTCATGCATTCCGAGGTAACTTTTTATTCTTATTATTTTTATGAGCAGACTTACAGAAGTGGGTGCATTTCCCAACCTATACGAGCCCTTTCATGAAGAAAGAACTAAAAGAGAAGTTAAATAGTAAGTAAAGTTAAGTCGCAAACCAAAATAGCGAGAGTAGCAAATTCGAACATAAGGGCTGAATCACGAGCGAGAGAGGTTATTTTGAAATTATAATTATATGGTATCTTCATACGATATATAATGGGAATTTATATTGATTTAATATTATATAATTTTCTCTTAAAAGTGATAAAAGATCTATATACATAAAGTCATACTCCATGTTATCCACATAACAAAACGATACACTAAAATTATTTTTTAGTAAAGGCTACATGAGAAGCGGCACAAGACATGAAGGAAAAGTACCCTTATTTATTTGAGGAAGAGGTATGTAAATGTCCCAAGTTTTAAAAAGTTTTCTACTTATACGTGTACAAGGTTTGATAGTTATGTGTGATCATGAGCAACCTTGATTTTGGGTTGTAGTTGAATAGTCGTATGGGCTATAACTGATTGAGATTAGACAGGTTAAAATTTTGTGGTTTCTCGAGATCCAAATGATGCACTATAGAAATTTATAAGAAATTCAAAAGTGCCAGCCAAATTTGGCATTTTAGGTAAACTATGCAAAAGAGACAGAGAGCTAAGATATGAGTTTTAACTTTAGGTGACTCATTCGAGACGAATATCATATAATGGGGGAAGATTGTAAAGCCCCAAATTATTTTGCTAAGTATTATGTTCTCTCTCAAGCTTTAAGTTGGACATAAGAATGTTCAAATATTAGAAAGGGTGTATAACAACAATATTTTATGTTTAGGAGGTGGTAAAAATGTTTATAAGAGGGAAAAGTAGTTTGGAACAAAATAGAAATGTCCAAGGTAAGAATACAATTATAATCTCAAGAGACCCGACTTCAAACTAGTGTATCATCTATAACGAATTATGGAGTGCACTACCTATAAACTTAAATCCTTGAAGTCTAGTCTCTAACACTTCAAACTATTTGTAATTTCAATATTCCTATAAATGGTTATAGTCGTCGTCGAGCTCCGTTTTCTCGCGAAAGTGGGTTTTGACATGTGATAAATCTTTTAAATGGGTATTAAAAGAGAAGAGTCGCCACCTAACGATTTTAAGGTGCGTTAGGGTACCTATTTGCAAATAACTTCGTTTGTGCTAGTCAACGCCACCAAAAATCGGGTAAGGGCTAAAATTACCTCAAAGAGAAGGTGGTAGGCACTATTCGAGGTCCACAACTATGGTTCCCGGGACAGTTAAACTATGTGGATTGGATAATTAAGCTAAGTGTTCAAATAAGCTAAGAAATATGTAGAAGCTGAAAACTCTATTATAACATAGGAATTAACTATATGACTAACTGATACAAGTCTTAAAAAATCACAAGGAGTACAATTATATTGATCTATGACTAAGTGTGAACAACAAGTATATAAAGGATAGGGGGGTCCTAAGGTTTTTAGCCTAAAGGATCACCCCATGCAACATAAATAATACTTCACAACTCCTTTAGAGTAGGGGTTCCTCATATTATTCAGTGGGCACAGACTATCATCTCCTGTTACCCAATTTCTATATTAAAGTTATTTACCTAAAGCACTCTACTTCAATTATAAATCGTGTCCTAAACGTGCATTACCCGTCCCATACCTATGGTCCAGGAGGCTTTGGACCTACTATTTGGGTGGTTCTAGACTTACTTAAGGTTCTCAAAATGATAAAACTAGGCGACATCCAAAACAGGTAGGACTGAACATAATAGCAATGAAAGGCTCAAGTTAGCCTCCACACATAAGCACAAAAGCACGCAAACAGGTTTTTGGTTTGGGAGTAGACAGAATTAAGATGTATTAGAGTCATTAAGTCCTATAAGCATCATTTCTATATGATTCCAATTTCCAGTATAATACAGGTAGTATTGCAGCTTCTGGACTAACGTATAGGCAGATTAGAGTGTTACAAGTCCTATAGGCATGATTTCTACTTCGTTGGTGTAATAAGGCATTGAAAACAATCCCGGAACTCTGAATTATCAGTGCTGATTTTATAGATATGCGTCTTAGGCAGATGATAGTATCCTATAGGCATAATTTCTAATAATTGCATAATTAGGAAGTGAAGTCGCTTGAAAACACAGGATTAGCAGTGTCGATAAACATCCTATAGGAAGGATTTCTAACACTTGACAATTAGACTTGATTTTATAATACTTTATCCCTTTAGGCATGCTATCTAAGTGAGGCAGTACAAAAGTAACATAAAGCAGTTGATCAATTATTAAACCTTATAGCCATAATGTCTAGATTAGCAAAGGTATTGTATTGTTGTATCCTATAGGCATGCTATCTAAAGCGTTGAATAGTAGACATGGAAATAGTATAACAATTACTTGAGATGTCATATTTTGACAGGTTAAGTGAAGTATGTGCGTGATTCCAATAGGCATGGTTCCTATTAGTGTGCAATACACTAAACAAAACATCAAATAAGGCATGCTGGACGTAATAGCAAATAGAACACATAGACCCTATATGCATGTTTTCTACCCTTTTATGCAAGTATTAGAATACCTCAGCCCCCTTTTATTAATCTCCCCATCATTCGTTATTACAAATTATTACAGGCCATATGGAATGATTACAAGCCCAAATAGGAATACAGAATAACCCAGTAACACATATGGGCCTTCGAACAGGCTTAAAACTTCATATGGACTGTAGGTTCAAACTACAAATGCTGACCGGGCATTCCAGACATCCAGTACCATGGCAGATCCAACATACCAGGCCTAAACAAATGACTTACTTACCCAAATGGATGCCAAATTCAGCCATACAAGTGACAAACTATTTATAGAATTTAACTAGACAGCTTAAACACTTAATTCTTTAAGCGATAGCTAACAACATCTCTAGTTAAGACATATAAACAGGACTAGGCTAGATTGGAGGCACACAAGATACATATGAGGCAAGTTGAGGCTTGTAATTCCAGAAAGAAAGTTTAACAACGACAGGAGTGACCACTATAGGATAATGAACCATTCCAAGGAGAGTTGCAATGTAAGGCATGATACAAAATTAGCCTAAAGGACTTTAGACATAAGAGTTTTGACATGAAGCTCTAGCAGAATCAAGGATAGGAACAAGTGAAATAGCAGTCTGCACATAAAAATTCTAACATGGGAGCCTAGTGAGCATGACAAATAGGCTAGTAGGCATAGGCTACAATGGTTGGCAAGCAATCACATGGAAACTTAACATGATGAGCATCAGTCATAATACCAAAGTTAAGAAACATTGCTAAGAGTAACGGGATAGGTAAGCATCAAGACTTAGACCAGTTAAACATATATAGAAGAAAAGGCTATGTACTGAAGTCTTAGGCAATCTTTGAGGAAACAGACTTGAACAAATAAGGAACATACATTATAGTTTACAAGTAGCAAGAAAAATATCATGATGGTTCAGTAGTTCAGGAAATACTGGCATTTAGAAATTACATGCGTAGATCAACCATAAAGAAGTTAACAAGTTGTATAGGAATGATTCAATAGGAAATAATACATTAGAACAAATTCTGGGCGTGAATTAATCTATCACAAGAATCTGAAACAAGCAGGGAGATGAACTCCTGACAAGCAGCAGGATAGCATTCAGCTATACATAAACACACCAGGCTAAGCCGGCTTAAGACAGTCATAGGTCATGGGCGTACATCAAAATATAGAACTTTAGGCAAGTTTTGATGGTAGTAAACACAAGGTTATAGGATAACATCAAAGTAAAGAGGACCACAAACAGAGACAATATAGTATCATATTGATTCATCGGCGCTTAAGAGACATAGATATACAGAGCATGAACACAAGCACAAGAAAGTGAAATTGCGAGAGTCAAAGGCACTTACAGTTATGACTTAATGAACAAGCAAATGAGAAGAGAAATTTCCAGCAGTAATTCAATAAACAGTAGCGAAGAGCAGCAGAATTCCAAAAATCCCAATGCGTCAGAATTCCAAATAGTTTCGAGTGAGCCCTGGGAAGTGCTCGCATTGAGAAGAGAACACAGTTGAATTATAATGGCCTTGGATTTTAGCCGGCCAAGGTCTCAGGTTTCAGAGTATGATAAGTGAGAATGAGAGAATAATGCAGTGATTATTCCCTCTAAAGGGAATCATGGGAGGGGTTTATATAGTAGTCGATTAAGCAAACAAACATAGAAAACAATCAATTTAAACATAGAAAAGGAAAGAAAATATCTCATGCAATCAGAATCGGCAAAAGAGATGGAGATATCAAACCCTAGTTGGGTTCAACCAACTGTAAATCAAATTAGGAGTGCAAGAATCGCCTCCTTTTGAGTGTATATAGACGAAATACCGTATGAATCCTTGGAGATAACAGTCAACCAGGCCTGATTTTGAAAGGTAATTCTTGCCAAAAATAGGGCAAGAACTAAGTAACACCACAGACGTATGTACAATAGTGAAGTACCACAGAATATGTAAGTGAATAAATGATTGATTCCATTTTAGTGCCGGATTTGGAGAGGTTTAAGATATAACGGCTAGGGTTTCTCAGAGAAGAAGAAAGAGTAGAGAGGATTTAGGGGCGGCGAGTTAAGGAGAATTGGTAGGTTTCGTGGGGTTTGGGTATTTAAAAGTGAGTGAGAGGATGTGGGCCGTTGATCCTTTGATATCAACGGCCACAAATAAATGAGAGGCGGGGTGGGTTGGAGAACGGGTCCCGACCGGGTTAATAATTAAAGGGGTCATCTGGTTTGGGTTGGGGAAATTGGGCCAGGGATTTGGGGTGTTTGGGCCACTAATGTGGTCCGAATATTGGCATAACTTGGGCTATATTTTAAATACAAAGAATTAAGGGAAAATAATTTAATAAAACTATAAAAATGATATTTATGAAACTTAATACTTTAAAACAATAACTAAAGATTATAAATATGTAAAAATTATTTTGATCGTAAATAAATGACAAATGCAATTAATTGTAAAGTATAGGCTATAATTTCAAAATTGTGTAATTAACATAAAAATACAAATATAATTATATAAAATGAAGTAAAATATTATAAGGCGTATATATAGGTATAAACAATAAATTCGGATGCTTAAGCCACCACAAATAATTTGAAGGAGCAATTAATAAATATTTGAACAATTTGAGTGCAAGAAAAACAGTTTTATAACCTTTAAAAATTATGAACAATTAAAGAAAATACTTATATCACCCTTGTAAGTACAAAATAATATTTTGAAAGTATACAAAATACGTTGTAAAATATGAGGGTAAAATTGGGTATCAACAGTCGTTTTACTGAAGAATATCCTGTCAGAAATATGGGTCACTTTTCTTGGGTGCCTAGGGGTGCGCGGGGCGCAAGTCAGAACGCCAAAACCAGAACTAATTTTATTTTCTCGTCATGGGTAGCGTTGGGCGCGGACTATTACACCCATGGCGTGAAATTGAAATAAAAGGGATAGGGAGTGAGAAAATAGCTTCATTCTTTAAAGATTAAGCATCCCCTCTCATCCTCAAATCATCCAAGGGTTCTCATACTACCTAAGGTGATTTTTTAATGCGATTAACGTTAGAATAATACTTCCAAACATCATTTCTAACAATATTCCATCTTGAAATTGCTAGATTCTCAATAAGAACTCAAGAACAAGGTATCTCCGCTAACCAAGGGTTTTGCGATTAAAGGTAAGTTTCGTGAATGCTTTCGACCACGATTATTAGAAAAGTTTATGGTTGATAGTTGTTCCTATAAACTACTAGTTATAAAAAGATACTTAGATTAACGATGAACCTTAGAAGGAGAGAAAAATTACACCTAGGGTTTCTAAATTTTGGAAATCTTGAAACTTCTAGTATTGATTCTTGATGTAATTGTGTATAGATTGATTTGAGAAGTTGAATCTTTTGTATAGAAGCAACAAGAGTGCTCAAAGGAAGAACTAAGGTGAGTAGAGCCAATCCTTTTACTAAAGTTGTCTTCTCACAAAGATCATGCCATAAGTATTTGTTAGACTGTATAGGACATTGTGTGGGCTCTGAATGTGTAAGGCCCCAAAAAATATTTACCTAAAATTCGAGGTTTGTGGTGCCGAGGTAGGCTAATGTGTTAGAAGGTTGCAGATAATCTTCGCGGAGAGCTTGCGAGCCGCGGTACGGACTTTTTGGGTTGTGCAATGCGTTAGGGAGTCGGAAGAATAAATTTTGCAGAACATGGTATTTTTGCGGTCCACTATAAAACCGCAGAACCACTTAGCGGACCGCATATCAAGCGCAGAGTGCAACAGAAACAAAGCCAATTTTGGAGGTTATTTTGCGATCCATTATGCGATTGCATAACTATTTTGCGGGTCGCACTTCCATTGCAGATTCAACATGAAGAGTACCGGAGGGTGATTTCGTCATCCATCTCGTGGCCACATAGCGGGTCTGTGGACCGCATACCTGTCGCAGACCTAACCCGATCAGCCTAATTTTTGAGGATGAATTTGTGGTCCCTTATGCGAACCGCATACCTGTACTACAGTACACTGTACGACCCCAGAGTTGAGTTCATAGGGTCCATTGGTACAGTTAAAGGAGGGGATTCATAAACATAAGACCATAGCTTTTTCTCTTGGAACGGATGATGGTACACTATGGTACCAAGGGCGATTATGTGTTCCAAATATAGATGGCCTCCGGGAAAGAATCATGACCGAGGCTCACAATTCTAGGTATTCCGTGCACCCAGGCTCTACAAAGATGTACCATGATCTTAAAGAAGTCTATTGGTTGAATGATATGAAGAGGAATATAGCAGACTTTGTGGCAAGATATCCAAATTGTTAATAAGTGAAGGCTGAACACCAAAGATCCGGTGGGTTGGCACAAAACATAGAAATTCCAATGTGGAAGTGAGAGATGATCAATATAGACTTTGTAGTGGGACTACCTTGCATTCCTCGTATGTTCGACTCAATTTGGGTGATTGTGGACCGACTCACGAAATCAACAAACGTTTTGCCTCTTAAGGCTACCGATATAGCAGAACAGTATGCTCAATTGTATATTAAGGAAATAAGCAGGCTGCATGGCACTCCAGTTTCTATCATCTTAGATAGAGGGGCACAGTTCACATCTAATTTTTGGAAGAAAGTTCAGCAAGGTTTGGGTACCCAGGGGAATCTTAGTACAACCTTCCATCCACAGACCGACGGGCAGGTAGAGCGGACTATTCAGACGATCAAGGATATGTTGCACGCTTGTGCTTTTGACTTCAAGTGTAGTTGGGATGATCATTTACTGCTCATAGAATTTTCCTACAATAATAGTTACCATGATAGCATTCAGATAACAGTTTTCGAGGCTTTATATGGTAGGAGACATAGATTTCCCATTGGGTGGTTTGATATTGGGGAAGAAGAGTTGATAGGGCCAGACCTTGTACATCAGGCTATGGAAAAGGTTAAGATCATTAAGGAATTGTTGAAAACTGCTTGATGTTGTCAGGAGTCTTATTCGGATAAGTCACGGGGATTTGGAGTTAAAGAGGGATGACTGGGTATTCCTGAAGGTTTCCCCCCATGAAGGGTATAATGCGGTTTTGGAAGAAAGAGAAATTGAGCCCCAGGTATATTGGGCCCGTACAGAATCATTAAGAGGTTTGGTCAGGTGGCTTACAAGCTCGAGCTACCACCAGAGATTTCATTGGTGCATCCGATGTTTCATATATCTATGTCTAAGAAGGTAGTTGGAGACTTGACACTCATCATTCCGCTATAAGCTATTGAGGTTAATGAGGAATTGACTTATGAAGAGATTCTGATCGCCATTCTTGATAGGCAGGTTCGAAAGCTGAGGAATAAAGAGATTGCCTCTGTGAAAGTGTTATGGTGGAAGTAACATGTGGAAGAGGCCACCTGGGAGGCCGAGGAAGATATGAAGAAGAAATACGCTCATTTGTTTGTATAACTAAGTAGTTGTGTTTGGAAAGAATGATTAAGGGATTACCGTCTATAAATTATGTTCAAGTCGTACAATTTAAGTTAAAAATGCCCCTTTTTGGTAATATAATGTTTATGACGTTATGGTCGGTGTTGTTTTCATATTGTGGTACATCCTACTGTTATCATTATATTTTTACGACTAATTTTTGGGATTCCCTGGCAGGTGGATAAGCCCAATTACAGGGAATACTCTCCCAAAATTTCTGGAAATTTTGGGAGTTAGCCAAAATTTGGGGGCTTGAGATGTGTGAAAGAAAAGATGAGTTATGTTGGATGTTTTAGGTGGACTCTACTCCTCATTCGAGGATGAGTGATCCTAAGCGAGGGAGGATTTGTTTTCTAGAACTCGGGGTTTGTGGTGCCGATGTAGTCTAATGTGTTAGAAGATTGTAGATAATCTTCACGGAGAGCTTGCAAGCAGCGGTACAGACTTTTTGGGTTGTGCAATGCGTTAGAGAGTCAAAAGAATACGTTTTGCAGGACATGGTATTTCTGCGGTGCACTATGCAACTGCAGAACCACTTCGCAGACCGCAGATCGGTCATACTTCCATCGCAGATTCAACATGAAAAATTCCAAAGGGTGATTCCGCGATCTAGCTCGCGACTGCATAACGGGTCTGCAGATCGCAGACCTGTCGCAGACCTAACCCGATCAACCTAGTTTTGGAGGATGAATTCCCGGTCCCTTATGCGGACCGCATACCTGTTCTGTGGTACACCTTGCGACCGTAGATTTGAATTAGAGGGTCCATTTTCTGTTTTTATAACCCGACCATATTTTGATTAAAAGCCACTGGGGCTCGTTTAGAAGGTAAAAATGAGGCATTGTTAGAGAGGGGGAGAGCTATCTAGAGAGAAAGGGCGAGGCTCAATCACTTCAACACTCCACTCTTTGACCAAGCCTTGGAAATTCAACAAAGAAAGCTTGCAAGTATTCTTCTAAGAGGTAAGGTTCCATACCCTAGTCCTCAATTTTGAATTTGGGCAGAAGATGGGTAATGGGGAGTGTGATTCTTGGGAGTGGGAGTTGTTCTTTGTTGATGCATGTACCAATAAAGGTGGTGGAGAGGTCATTGAACTAATATGGGTAAATTCTTGGTGTTGGATTGGTTGTGGGGTGAAACAAATCTTGTAGAAGTACCTTGTAATCAAATTGCACACCTAGTGCTTGATAAAATGCCCAAATGGGCTAAATCCATGAGCCTCTTCCTAATTATGGTTCGATTTTTTCATGTCTCTAATTAGATTGAAGTAGCTATGAGTTTTTGGAACGTTGTAGTAATTTAAGGAAATCTCAATCGAGGCATGTCGACTAAACTTCTCTTGTAGAATCGAATTCCATGATGTGCTCGTAAGTTTCAAGTATGATTGGCCCATGTTATTATTTCTCATGTTCCGAGTCATTCCTAATAAATTTGATTGTTACAATTAAGCCTTGTGTCAAAAGATATATATTCCAAACGTGTTCCAATTGCCCCTATCATATTATGTTTTCCTTTGGGAATGTATTCAAGTATGACCAATGTATAAAAATGTTATGATTTAAAGTGATGTTTCAGTTGCAACTTTATTATGCCTAATTGTGGAAGAAAAACTCAATGTGCTTAAGACTCTTATTGCTCGTATACATATTTAAAGTCTTGATTTCAAATTCTCTTGTTGTTGATAATCTATGATGATGTTTGAAAGCGAAAGGATTATGAGGTATAAATTGTGGCCATCGTGCCAAGAAGAAAAATTACACTTGTGGCCAATAGTGCCAATGAAATAAACTGATGCATGAATGATTATGAAATGGGTTGTAATTCCTTTATATAATAAATGTTTTGGGAGTATCGTTAGTCACCGAGGAAGGGTAGGTTGAAATAAGCTAACCCCAAAACTACACGTGCCTGTGTAGGACTGATTGAGGGGTAAATCTCTGTATTGATGTGTTGAGATTATTCCTCTTAATTTGGATGAAATGATTGCTAACTGAAGGTGATTTCAACCCATACGGCATTGTGGTGAGACGACTTAGCCGATCGGGCCGAGATCAGATGCAATGCCGCGAACATAGTGGTGTTTTGATTCGATGTCTTTGGGTGAGACAAATTAGTTGATCGGAACGAGATCGGACTCCATGTTAGAAGCACGGTGGTGTATCGATACTAAATATCTCCCAACTTAAAGATATTGATATTTACATGAAAATTTGTCTTTCTCTTAACTTGACTCTTTAATATTGTATGAGGCTCCCATTGATTCCATGTTTCTTTCTCCTTGTGCTGGTGCTCGACTCATTGAGAGGGTGTTTAGTCTTACATACTAGTACTAGTCCATATGTACTAACATCTCTTTTTTCGGGGGCGCTGTATCTTTAATGGATGCAGGTGGTTTCACAGCAGGTAGCATCGAGCAGTGATAGCGGGACACCCTCTTCTCAGCTGACTTGGTGAGCCCACTTCATATCTGGGTCTTGTGTCTTTTGTTCCTTATGTATAGTGTTTTGAGATAGCCGGGGTCTTGTTGCCAGCACCATCATACTACTCTTTTGTATCAATTAGAGTCTTCGTAGACATAGTGTGGGTTGTATTTTGATTTAGGTAAGTCAGACTAGAAATGTTGTACCTATAACACAGGCTTCCACTTCTAAAACTATGAATGTGTAATGTATTTTAGAAATTCGTAATGAAGTAACTTATGGTAACAGAATTTGTGTCGTACATGTCATCCTCGTACTGTCTAACTCATGATATTCATCTTCACTTTATTCATGGGTAAGGTCGGGTCGAAGGCATCGGGTAGGATTGCTTTACTGAGATATCTCGGTTGAGCGCCGGTCCTGCTCCCTAACATCGTGGCGTTACAAGCTTGGTATAAGAGCCTAAGGTTTTAAAGTGTCCTAGGATGTCTCGGATATGTGCCTAGTAGAGTCCTTCTTATAGGTATGTTGTCAACCACATCAATAAATTAGGAGGCTACTTACTTTTCTTAACACCAAGTCCCCAATTTTGTAGTGTCAGAGGTTGGCTCTTCGGTTGTAATTTTTTCTATCCGCTGTTTCTGGGCGGCAAACCAGACTAGGGCGGCCTCGCGCCTTTCGTCCAATAGTTCCAGGCTGACTTCTTTTTCCTGGATGTTTTCAAACGCTTGAGCTTCCACCTATTTAGAATAATAATTGGTCATGAACAATATGAATTAAGACTTACCGGGTGCCCACAGCAGGGGACCGACGATGTCCATTCCCATTTCATGAACGGCCATGGGGACATGACCAAATGGACCAACTCTCTGGGTTGATGGATCATCGGTGCGTGTCTTTGATAGCCATCACATCTTATAACAAGAAGATTTTCCATGAAATAACAACTTCAAGTAAGGTAACTCAACAATTAAATAATTGACAACACAATAAGGAAGCAATAACTTCAAATAAAGCATGTAAGAGCAAAATAACAAATAAGAGATAGAACAAGTGTTAACAATATCAAATAAAGCATGTGAGGATAGATTAACACATGTAGGGGTAGATTAACAATGAAAGATATAACATGTTATGAAAATTCGATTAAAGGCATGAAAGAAAACTAAATAGCCTGAACCGGTCAAATACCACATATAGCCTGTGTACCCACTCGTCACCTTGCGTACACGGCTTTCACATATCACAAAGAGCACAACAATCCCAAATCCTAAGGGGTAGTTCCCCCAAACAAAGTTAGGCAAGATACTTACCTCAACAAGCCAAATGAATCCCCTAATAAAATCCTTATCCGCGAATATCTAATTCTTGACAGCCCGAATCTAGCCGAAATAACTTAATACCATAGTTACAAACCATAGGAAATTATTCCAGACATTAAAGTTGCAATCTTTAAAGAAAATCGAAAAGTTAACTAAAAATTCAACCCGGGGCCCGCACCTTGGAACCCGACCAAACTTACAAATCCAAACACCTATTCAATAACGAGTCCAACTATGGTAATATTATCCAATTCCGGCGTCAAATCGACTTTCAAATCCACACTGTATAGTTTAGGAAGTTTTCACAAAATTGCCAAAATTTTCCAACTCAAAACACTAATTAAATGATAAAAATAATTATGGATTCATTAATAATAATCAAATCCGAGTCAAACACTTAGCCAGATCAAATCCTTGAAAATCCCATTCCAAATCAGCCCGAACCGACCTCTCTAACTCAGAAGATGAAAAATAACTCTAATCCTCGATCCAGCACCTTTTCTGCCCAGCTATTTTGCACCTGCAGAACAACAGCCGCTTCAGCGACTCCGCACCGGCGGAAAGTCTATCGCATATGCAGCTTTTCAAAAGCTCAGGAATTTCCACTTTTGTGGTCCAAAAGGAGCACATGCGCTCCCGCTTCTGTAGGAAATAGGGCGCTTCAATGCTCCTTCTTATGCGGAAGCTAACCGCACCTGTGGTCCCTCACAGCCCACTCAAAGTGCGCTTCTACGCACGGATAGTCGCTTCTGCGGGTGCGCACCTATGCCCAGGTGTCTGCACTTGCGACCTTTCCCCTGGCCATCCCCTTCACTTGTGCGATAACCCAGCTGCACCTGCGGCTATGACCACCGCAGGTGCGATGACAATAGAACTTCAACAGTTCTTTATCAATCAGCCTAAGTCCAAATGAGCCTAATTTCAATCTGAATCACAGCTAGGGCCCTCGGGGACCCCGTCCGAACATACCATCAAGTTCCAAAACACATAACGAACCTACTCAAAGCCTAAACTCACATCAAACAACATTTATTGTACGAATCTCACCCCATTTCAAACCTATTCAATCCATGAACATTGGAATTCCAAAACTAACGCTGATTCATAGCAAACCAGGTCCGATTGACCTCAAATTCCACACACAAGGCATAAATGGAACAACGAACCTTTGCAACTCTCGGAATCGAAATCCGGAACCAATATTAACAAATTCAACTATTGGTCAAACTTCTCAACCTTCAACTTTCAAACTTTCGTCAATTCAAGCCAAAATAACCTACGGACCACCAAATCAATATCCGGACACACTCCTAATTCCAAAATAACCATACCAAGCTATCAGATCATTACTCTATTCCGGAGTCGCCCACACAAAAGTCAAACTCCGGTCAACTCTTTCAACTTAAGCTTTCAACTTTGGAACTAAGTGTCCCAATCCACTCGGAAACTCACCTGAAACCAAACCGACCACCCCTGCAAGTTGCATAACCACAGTATAACATAGAGGAGGCAATAAATAGGGGAACGGGGTGAAAATACTCAAAACGACCGACCGGGTCATTACATCCTCCTCTTCTTAAACCAAATATTCGTCATCGAATGAGTATAAAGACATACCTGAAGTGGTGAAAAGATGAGGATAATGGCTACGCATATAATTCTCAGTCTCCCAAGTCGACACATTGACTGGTTGACCAGTCCATTGAACCTTCATTGAAGCAATGTTCTTTGATCTAAACTTTCGGACCTATTTGTCCAAAATGGCCACCGGCTCCTCAACATAAGTCAAATCATCGTCCAATTGGACTGAGCTGAAGTCTAAAACATGAGACGGATCACTGTGATACTTCCGGTGCATGGAAACATGGAACACCAGGTGAACTGCAGATAAGCTAGGTGGCAATACAAGCTTGTAGGCCACCTCTCTAACTCTCTCAAGGATCTTAAAAGGACCGATATACCTAGGGCTCAACTTTACCTTCTTCCCGAACCTCATCACACCCTTCATGAGTGAAACCCGGAGCAAAACCCTTTCTCCAACCATAAATGTCACGTCACAAACTCTTCGATCGGCATAACTCTTCTACCTAGACTGTGTTGTACGAAGCCGCTCATGGTTCAACATGACTTTCTACAAGGAATCTCGAACCAACTCTGTTCCCAATAACCTAGCCTCACCCGGCTCAAACCAATCAACAGGAGAACAACACCGCCCCCATATAGGGCCTCATAAGGAGCCATTTGAATACTCGATTGGTAACTATTGTTGTAGGCAAACTATGCAAGTGGTAAGAACTGATCCCAAGAACCCCCAAAATCCATAACACATGCACGAATCATATCCTATAATATATGGATGGTGCACTCGGACTATTCGTCCATCTAGGGGTGAAATGTTGTACTCAATTCAACCCGTGTGCCTAACTCATGTTGTACAGCCCTCCAGAAGTGCGATGTAAACTGTGTGCCTCAATCACAGATAATGGATACCGTCACGCCATGAAGCCGTACATTCTGTCGAAAATAGATCTGAGCCAGCTACTCTGAAGAATACATGGTCACCACCGGAATGAAATGAGCCGACTTTGTCAACCTATCCACAATCACCCATATAACGTCAAATTTCTTCAAACTCCATGAGAGCCCAACAACGAAGTCCATGGTAACACACTCTCATTTCCACTCGGGAATCTCATATCTTTGAAGCAACCCGCCGGGCCTCTGATGCTCATACTTCACTTGCTGACAATTTAGGCACCGAACCACATACTCCATTATATCTTTATTCATTCTCATCCACCAATAGTGCTATCTCAAATCCTGATATATCTTAGTAGCACCCAGATGAATGGAGTACTGCGAACTGTGGGCCTCCTGAATGATCAACTCACATAACCCATCTACATTGGGCACATATAACTGGCTTCGTATCCGCAAACCCCAACATCTTAAATAGAAAGCTTCTTAGCATCACCATGCTACACCGTGTCCTTAAGGACAAAAAAATGGGGGTCATCTTAATGACGATCTCTGATACGCTCATATAAAGAAGACCAAGAAACAACGCAAGCAAGAACTCAACCCGGCTCCGAAACATCAAATATGACAAACTAATTGGCCAAGGCCTGAACATCAATGGCTTGTGGCCTCTCTACTACCGGTAGATATGCCAAACTACCCATGCTCTTTGCCTTTCGACTCAAGTCATCGGCCACCACATTGGCCTTCCCGGGATGATACAGAATAGAGATATCATAGTCCTTAAGCATGTCTAAACCTCTCCGCTACCTCAAATTAAGATCTTTCTACTTGAACAGATGCTAGAGACTCCGGTGGTCAGTACAGACCTCTCATAGACCAACATACAAGTAGTGCCTCTAAATCATCAAGGCATGAACAATAGCTGCCAATTCCATGTCGTGAACAGGATAATTCTTCTTATGAACCTTCAACTGCCGAGACGCGTGGGCAATCACCCTAGCTTCTTGCATCAATACCGGGCCAAGGCCAACAGGTTATGCATCACAATACACAGTGTAAGACTCGAATCCGTAAGCAACACCAACTCTGGGGCTGTTGTCAAACCAGTCTCGAGCTTTTGAAAGCTCGCCTCACACTCCTCGGACCATCTGAAAGGAGCGCCCTTTTGGGTCAATCTAGTCATAGGTGCAGCAATGGATGAGAAACCCTCTACGAAGCGGCGGTAATATTCGACCAAACCAAGAAAACTCTGAATCTCAGTACCTAAAGAAAGTTTGGGCCAACTTTGAACTGCTTCAATCTTCTTCAGATCAATATTGATCCCCTCACTCAACACCACATGACCCAAAAACACCACTGAATCAAGCCAAAATTCACACTTTAAGAACTTTGCATCAACTTCTTTTCTCTTAAGGTCTAGAGCACGATCCTCAAATGCTGCAAATGATCCTCCCGGCTGTAGGAGTACACCAAGATGTCGTCAATAAACACAATGACAAATGAATCAATATATCGTTGGAATATACTGTTCATCAGGTGCATAAATATTACTGGGGCGTTGGCCAGCCCAAATGATATCACAAGGAACTGTTAGAGACTATACCGAGTCTTGAAGGTAGTGTTCGAAATATCTAGATCCAGAATCTTCAACTGATGACACCCTGACCTCAAACTAATCTTTGAAAACACCTTACGACCCTGTAGTTGGTCAAATAAATCATCGATGTGCGGCAATGGGTACATGTTCCTCACTGTAACCTTTTTCAGTTGTCTATAATAAATACACATGCGCATAGAACAATCCTTCTGCTTCACAAACAGAACTGGAGCAACCCATAGTGACACATTAGGCCGGATGAAACCCTTATCAAGCAACTCCTACACCTGCTCCTTTAACTCCATCAACTCCACTAGTGCCATACGATATGGTGGAATAGAAATAAGATGAGTGACTAACAACAAGTCAATACCAAAATCGATATCTCTATCGGGCGGCATGCCTAGAAGATCTACGAAATTCATCTGGGAAGTCTCTCACTATCGGAACTTACTCAACGGTAGGAGTATCAATACTGACATCTCTCACAAAGGCTAGATATACATCACACCCCTTCCTGACCATCTGCTATGCCTTGAGGAAGGACACAACACTGTTAGGAACATAATCCAATGCACCCCTCCAATTTAACCACGACAAACCTAGCATAGCCAATCTCACAGTCTTGGCGTGACAATCCAAAATAGCATGATAGGGCGACAATAAGTCCATGACCAAGATAACATCAAAATCTACCATACTGAGTAATAATAGATCAACTTTGGTCTCAAAACTACCCATAACAACTAAACAAGACCGATACACATGGTCCACAATGATAGAATCTCCCAGAGGCATGGACACATATACAGGAGAACTTAAAGAATCACGAGATATATCCAAATACGGAGCATAGTAAGATGATACGCATGAGTAAGTGGAGCCTGAATCAAGTAATATCGATGCATCTCTTTGACAAATCGTAACAATACCTGTGATGACTCCATCTGATGCAACTGCCTTCATGCTACACATAAAAGCATAGAATCTGGCCTGGCCTCCCCCTCTAGGGTGACCCCTACCCGCCTAACCTCCACCCCTAACTGGCTGTGCAGGTAGAGCAGTAACTGGAACACCAACCATGGCATGGGAAGTCTATGGACCCAGTGGAATATGTGGAGCTTGAGTAGCCTGTGGAGATGCACCCCTCCTGAGTCTGGGGCGAACCCTCACCATATGTCGGGTATTATCACACACAAAGCAAGCTCTCGGTAGGTGTGGCTGCTAAAAACTGGCCCTAGTCTGGTCGGCTAGACTGGCCGCTGAAGGCACCCCGTACAGGAGGTGCACTAGATAGTGGCTGAGCAAAATGGGCAACCTGAGATCTCGGAGTAACTGGAGCACCACTAGAAGCTAGAAGTGCGTAATGAACTGGACGGCTCACATAGCCTCTACCATGATGGGATGTAGTTGCAGCATGGCCACCACTAAATCCTATAGTACATCGAGGTCTTTTGGACTCCTTGTCATGTCTCTCACGATCCCTCATACCCTCCAACCTCCGCGCGATCTCTGCCACCTGCTGATATGTGTTATCTGTCTCCAACTCGCAAGCCATGCTGAATCTAATACCATAGTTGAGCCCCTCAATGAATCGGCAGACTCCCTTCTGGACTGTACAAACCAAGACAGGTGCATGTTTGGACAACTCACTGAATCTGACAGCATACTCTAATACTATCATAGTAACCTGGCACAACTGCACAAACTCTATGTGCCATGCATCTTGAAGGGTCAGGGGAACAAACTCTCTCAAAAACATCTATGAAAACTTGATTCCATATAAGTGAAGCTACATCAGCTGGGCTACCCTCCTCGTATGTCTGCCACCACTGATACGCTGCTTCCGACAGCTGGAATGTAGTAAAAGCTACTCTGCTCATTTCCACAATAACCATGGTGTGGAGAATATAATGACACTTCTGTAGAAAACATTATGCATCCTTAGTAGCTAGGCCACTGAAAGTAGGAGGAGGATACTTCTTGAACCTCTCAAGTATAAGTTACTGCTCCTCAGATGCCACTACCTTAACCTCAAGCTGAACCGAAACACTAGGCTGTGCTGGCATAACCTCCGGGGCCTGATCAACATGGACCTGCTGCTCTGGAGTACGGGCCGTGGGAGTCTGAGATCCTCCCCCAGCCTGAGATATAGTTGGAGCAAGAGGAATCAACCCCGTCTGAGCTAGAGTACCGAACATGCTCAAGACCTGTGCTAGGGTCTCCTAAAGTGCAGGGGTGACAACAAGAACGTCGGGTTCCTATCCCTCAACTGGAGCTACTAGTGGCTCATCAGTCACTACTCAGGCAAGTGCTCTAGCTGCACCACGTTCCCCAACTAAGCCTCTGCCCCGGCTCCGGCCTCTCGCGGCTCTAGAGGGGGCACGGGTGTTTGATTATCAGATCCAGGAGTGCGTGTCCTCAGCACCTATGAGAAAATAGAAAGACATAGATTCAGAATTTGAAAGTCAACAAATTGGCATGATAAGGAATCAATTAAGTGATGTTTCCTAACAGTTCCATAGTCTCTCGAAGATAAGTATAGACTTCTCCGTACCAATCCGCAAGACTCTACTAAACCTGCTTATGACTCATAACACCTATGAACCTAGATCTCTAATACCAACTTGTCACGTCCCCAATTTCCCACCAGAATATGTCGTGATGGCACCTAGTCTCTAAAACAAGGTAAGCCTAATATGCATGGAGAAATAGCGAAAATAATAATAAGTCTTCAAATTTAAACCATCAAGATATCATAATAGAACTCAACAATACCGCTAACAATAACTCCCAAAATCTGGTGAGACTAAGTCATAAGCTCTACACGAATATATTGCAAAATCCCTAGTACAATACTGTCTAGATAAAGAATAAGTAGTAGATATGCAAAGATAGATGGTGACTCTGAGGCCTACGAATGCCGGGGAGGTATACCTTGAAGTCTCTGAACTGAATGCTCTACTCACTGGAGCCTAGCCTGGGTCGAGGTACCTGGATCTCCATAAAAATATATAGAAGAGTAGTATGAGTACACCACAATGGTACCCAGTAAATATCAAGCCTAACCTCGGTGGAGTAGTGACGAGGCCAGGTAAAGACACATACTAGGATAAGAAAAACTGAACAAGTATAGCATGGTCTAGTAATGAAAACGAGGAAAAGTGGCAATAACGCAATACAATAAAGTAAGCTACAACTGAAATTAAAGCAATAGGGCAACAAGCAAGGAACACATAATATAAACATCAAGAAAACAATGCGAAGTAATACAAGTGAGGGTAAAAGAGAGATAACAACAAGAATCACAACCGAGGTACCGCCTTGTAACCTCATTCCACAATCAAATCACGATCACGCCCCGACCTCAGGGAGCGTGACTGACGCTCAATAGAAGTACCCCGGTCGAGCAAGCCAGCACAGTGCCATCTACCCAACTCACCCACAAATAAAGAGAAGAATGCATTTCATTAATCAGTGAGTAAGAAATCATGTGAACAACACCAGTTCATTTCCATTATTTACGTCATTAACAAGTCTTCAAAATAGTATGTTGTACAATCATAGTTAAAGTGGAACAAATGATACAATTACAACATTTTTAATTTAACCTTCCCAAAAACAGATAAACCCACGCTATGTCTATGGAGCCTCTAACAAGAGCACAAGAGTGTTATGACAGTGCCGGCAACAAGGCCCCGGCAATACCTCAAAATGCTATGTACAAAAGAATAAAAGATACAGGACCCCGAAATGATGTGGGGCTCACTAAATCAGCTAAGGAGAGGATGTGCAACTATCACTGATCAATACCACCTGCTATGGAACCACCTGCATGCATTAAAGATGCGATGCCCCCGGCAAAAGGACGTTAGTACATATGGAATAGTACTAGTAGGTAAAACTAAACACCCTCTCAATAGAACGAGCAACAGTAAACGGAGAATAAAACATTATATCAATAAGAGACTCAAACGGTATCAAGGTGCCACATTAAGGGAAGTTAAGGTTCAAATAAGTGTCGATAATTTAAGGGAGGTATACCTTGAAGCCTTCAAATACTCTTCCGAAGAATAGCGCAATATGATAAGAATATTTTGGAACACATTTTGAACATATTCATATATATATATATATATATATATATACATCATCCGATGCCAAACTTATTCAGAAAGGTCAATTCATAACGGGCAACTCGGGACTTACAAGATCATCGTCGGAATTCAATTCTAAGAGAGAGGTTTAGCCAATGTACCTTGCCTCGAGCTTTTTAATTTACTACAATGTTCCGAAAATCCTAGCCACTTCGATCTATTTAAAGAAATAGCAAAATTGAACAGAAATTAGGAAGAAGTTCATAGCTCTAGCTCACTTGAGCATTTTATCAAACACTAGGTGTGCATTAAGGTTTCAAGGTCCTCCTATGGTGGATTCATTCACCCCCACTACCCAAAGTTCACCCAAAAGTGCCCAGTAATCCTCCCACTACCGTAGATAGTACATGCATGTAAAATAAACAACTCCCACACCCAATACTTGCTTTACTAATTGCCCATTTTAAGTTAAATTTCGAAATTAAGGGTTAGGGTGTAGAATCTTACCTTTTGGTTGAAGACCTTCTGAGTTAACCTAGAGAAATCTTCGAGGTTTGAACAAAGATTGATAAAAAAATGCCTTAGAACTCCTCTTCTCACTCTAAACCACCTTCCTCTCTCTCTAAAATATAAGTTTGAACCTTCTAAAATGACCCTTGACATTGTTTTAGAAGAATGGGGTCGGGTTTATAAAATCAAAAAATAAAGCTCCGAAACACAATCTTCGGTCACAGAGTGACCGCAGAATGGATATGCGGTCCGCAAATCAGCCGCACAATTGGCCCTCCAAAACTGGGCAAGGCTGCCCCACTCTGCGACCAGTATGCGTTCCGCAGATCTATTCTACGGTCGCATAATGCACCGCAGAACTTCTCTCCGAAATGTTTCATGCTGGTTCTGTGGCTGATGTGCGGCCTGTGAAATGGTTTTGCGATCACATAATGGACCGCACAATATCATTCAAACTTTCCTAGTTTTCTGCTTCACTATGCGGCCATTCTGCGGCCACACAGTGAGCCGCAAAAATGTCTTTTTCTGCCAAAATATTCCTTTACTTCCCTGCACATTGTTCAACCCAAAAAATTTGAAGAATCTCTATAATCGTCAACACATAAGCCTACTTCGACATCACGAAACACGGGGTTTTTAGGCAAAAACGTTTTTTTACGGGGCCTTACTATCACAATCTTTCCTTATACCTCCACGTGAGCCTTACATTTAGATAGCTACACGCACTTTAGCCCACCTTATGTCACTGCGTGGCTTCAAATAATTCCCTTACTAGAAACACGCACGTAAATCCCACCTTATGCCACCACATTCTAATTAACCCCTATCCTTATACCGTCGCATGCGCAGCAATATCACAACACAATAACATCTCGCACCACAAGTTCCCATATGCCACAACTTGTCAAAAGAATCAACAATACCAATGTTTCCACAACAAAAAGCCCATGACTCAACCACAATGTCTACAATAATATCAACAAGAACGAAATAAAAGTGAAAAGCTCAACATGAAAGATCTCTCAACAACATAACAACTTCGACTTAACGTGATAACAACTTTTGCAACTTCAACACCAATAATTCAACAAGGAGATATTCCATGAAATAAGAAATTCAAGTAAGGTAACTAAACAATTAAATAATTAACAAAACAACAAGGAAGCAATAGCTTCAACTAAAGCATGTAAGAGCAAAATAACAAGTAAGAGATAGAGCAAGTGTTAACAATGTCAAATAAAGCATGTAAGGATAGATTAACACATTTAGGGTATATTAACAATAAAAGATATAACATGTTATGACAATTTGATTAAAGTCATGAAAAGAGTGTAAATAGCCTAAACCGGTCAAATAACACATATAGCCCGTGTACCCACTCGTCACCTTGCGTACATGACTTTCACATATCACAAATAGCACAATCATCCCAAATCCTAAGGGGTAGTTCTTCCACAAAAACTTAGGCAAGATACTTACCTTAACAAGACAAATCAATCCCCCATAAGCCTTTTCCGTAAATATCCAACTCTGGACGGCCCGAATCTAGCCAAAATAACTTAATACCATAAATACAAAACATATGAAACTATTCCGGACAATAAAGATGCAATCTTTTAATATAATCAAAAAGTCAAATAAAAAAGTCAACCCAATTCAATAACGAGTCAATCCATACTAATATTATCCAATTCCGACCTTCAAATCCTCAATTTATAGTTTAGGAAGTTTTAACAAAATTTCCCATTTTTTCAACTCAAAACACTAATTAAATGATAAAAAACAATGATGTATTCATGAATAATAATCAAATTCGAGTAAAAAATACTTACCCCGATCGAGTCCTTGAAAATCCCTTTCAAAATCACCTAAAACCGACCTATCTAACTCAAAAGGTAAACAATAACTCTAACCGTCGGTCCAGCCCCTTTTCCGCCTAGCTATTCCATACCTGTGGACCAACAATCGCTTTTGCGACACCGCACATGTCGAAAATCCATCGCAGGTGCGCCTTTTCATTAAGCCTAGTAATTTTCACTTCTGCGGTCCACGAGTCGCACCTACGCTCCCGCTTGTGAGGTCAATAGGGCGCTTCTGCATTCCTTCTTCTACGAAAGCTGACCGCACGTGCGATCCCTCACAACCCACTCAAAGGCCGCTTAAGCAGACAGATAGTCGCTTCTACGGGTGCGCACCTGCGCCCAGGTGTCCGCACCTGCAACCTTCCCCATGGTCAGCCCTTTCGCTTCGGCGATAACAGAGCTGCACCTGCTGTCAAGCCTATAGTAGGTGCCATGGCACTAGAACTTCAGCACAATATCATTTGCGGTCGATGTGCATCCCGCAAAATGGTTTTGCGATCGCACAATGGACCGCACAATATCATCCAAACTTGCGCAGTTTCATGCTTCACTCTACGGCCATTCTGCGGCCCGGAGAGTGATTCTGCCAAAAAATTTCCTTTACTCCCCAGCGCACTGTTCAAGCCAAAAAGTCCAAAGAATCTCTACAATCATCAACACATAAGCATAATTTGGCACCACGAAGCCCCGTGTGTTTAGGCAAATATTTTTTTACGGGCCCCTACATCCCCCCCCTTTTAGATCATTCGTCCTCGAATGAGGACTAAAATCTGCCATTAGAAACTAATGCGACTAAGCTGCTATGACACACACCAACAGTTCCCAAATTTTGACTAACTCCCCAAATTTCTAAAATTTTCGCCTGAGTTTCCCCTGTAACTGGACCTATCCACCTATTAGAGAATCCCAAAAACCAATCCTAACATCACAACCACAACACAATGATGCAAAATAATATGAAAACAACACTGGCAACAACGCCATAAACATTGCATTACCAAGAGGGGGTATTATTAATATAAGTTGTACAGGGGAAATTATGATTTGCAGAAAATTAGCTCTTAACATCATATAGATACAATTGCATAGCTATTCAAATAAATTAGGTTACTTCTTCTTCATTTCTTCCCCGGCCTCCCAGGTGGCCTCTTCGACTTGTTGGTTTCGCCATAACACTTTCACGAAGGCAATTTCTTTGTTCCTCAACTTTTGAACTTGCCTATCGAGAATGGCAAATAGAATTGTTTCGTAAGTAAATTCTTCATTAACCTCAATAGTCTCAACCGGAACAATAAGCGACAGATCACCAACCACCTTTTTCAACATGGATACATGAAATACCAGGTGCACTAATGAAATCTCTGGAGGTAGTTCTAGCCTGTAAGCTACCTAGCCAATCCTCTGAATCATTCTGTACGGTCCGACATACCTTGGACTCAATTTCTTTTTCTTACCGAACCGTATTATACCCTTCAAGAATACCCAATCATCTTCTTTGAACTCCAAATCCCTACGACGAACATCTGAATAGGACTTCTGACGACTTTGAGCAGTTTTCAACCGCTTCTTAATGATCTTAACTTTTTCCATAGCCTGATGCATGAGGTCTAACCCTATCAATTCTGCTATCCCAATCTTGCACAACCCAATGGAAGATCTATATCTCCTACCATATAAAGCGTCGAATGTCGCCATGTGAATGCTAGCATGATAACTGTTATTGTAGAAAAACTCTATGAGTGGCCAATGATCATCCCAACTACCTTTAAAGTCAAGAACACAAGCGCGCAACATATCCTCAAGCGTTTGAATAGTCCGCTCTGCCTGCCCGTCAGTCTGCGGATGGAAGGTTGTACTAAAATTCACCTGAGTACCCAAACCTTACTGAAATTTCTTCCTAAAATTAGCCGTGAATTGTGCTCCTCGATCTGAGATAATAGAAGCTGGAGTGCCATGCAACCTGACTATTCCTTGATATACAACTGAGCATTTTGTTGTGCTGTGTCGATAGCCTTAACCGGCGAGAAGTATGCTGATTTCGTGAGTTCATACACAATCACCAAAATCGAGTTAAACTTACGAGGAGTGCGAGGTAGTCCTATCACAAAGTCCATGTTAATCATTTCCCACTTTCACATTGGAATTTCTATGTTCTGTGCCAACCCACCGGGCCTTTGGTGTTCGGCCTTCACTTGCTGACAATTTGGAAATCTTGCCACAAGGTCCACTACATTCCTCTTCCTATCGTTACACCAATAGACTTCCCTAAGATCATGATACATTTTTGTAGAGCCTGGGTGCACGAAATACCTAGAAGTGTGAGCCTCGGTCATGATTCTTTCCCGGAGACCATCCATATTTGGAACACATAGACGCCCTTGGAACCTTAGGGTACCATCATCCACGCCAAGAGAAATGTCCATGGTCTTATATTTATGAATCCCCTCCTTCAGTTGTACCAATAATGGATCATTTAATTGTTTCTCCTTGACTTCTACCACAAGCAACGATTCAACTCTATTTTGCACAATCACCCCTTCTTCACTAGAGTCCGCACGGCGAACTCCCAAGGTAGCCAACCGATGAACCTCCTTGTCCAATGACCTTTGATATGCCTCAAAGTGAGCTAAACTACCCATAAATTTCTGGCTAAGAGCATCCGCCACAACATTAGCCTTCCCCGAATGATACAAATATCAATGTCATAATCCTTGAGTAACTCAAGCCATTTCCTCTGCCTCAGATTCAATTCCTTCGGTTTGAAAATATATTGAAGGCTCTTATGGTCCGTGAATATATCCACATGGGCCCCATACAAATAATGACGCCAAATCTTCAACGCAAATACCACCGCTACAACCTCTAAGTCATGTGTTGGATCATTCTTTCATGATTCTTGAGTTGCCTAGAAGCATAAGCTATCTCCTTGACATGATGCATTAATACACACCCAAGTCCGATTCTTGAAGCATCACAATATACCACAAATCCATTCGTACCCTCTGGTAGAGTCAACACCGGTGCCGTAGTCAATCTTGATTTCAATTCCTGGAAGCTTCTTTCACAAGCATCTGACCATTGGAACTTAACTTCCTTCCGCATCAATTTAGTCAATGGAGAGGCAAGAGTAGAGAACCCCTCCACAAATTTCATGTAATATCCCGCTAAGCCCAAGAAACTGTGAATCTCAGTTGGGGTTATATGCCTCGGCCAATTCTTCACAACTGCAATCTTCTGAGTATCAACCTCATATTTGGACAGGCGTACGACTCGCACATGACACTCTCACACACTCATGCTCCCCTATTTCAGATTCTCAAACTCGGCGGCACGGGCTGCCTTAGTTTTGGCAGGCAAGAAATGATCAATAAAAGCATCGGCGAACTCACTCTATATCACTGGAGGGCTTCCCTCCTCACGGGAGTTCTCCCACATTTCAAACCAAGAATAGGCCACCGCTTTTCAGGCGGTAGGTGGCCAACTATGCTCCCTCTATCTCAGTAGCACGCATAACTTGGAGAGTCTTGTGCATCTCATCAATGAATTATTAGGGGTCCTTCTCAGGATCAGTACCTGTGAACACTGGAGGGTCCAACTGGAGAAATCTGTTCACCCTGGAATTAGTGGAATCTCTTGGTTGACTAGAAGAATTGGGTGCAACATTTGATGTCTGGGCCTGGGAAGCCACTATCTGAGCCAGCATCTGAATGGCTCCCCTAAGATCCCCATCAGATACATCGGAAACGGAAGATAGGGCTGGAGGTAGAACTGGAATATCAGTTGGAGGGATCGTTGCACCCTCAGTAGGTGTAGGGACAGGTGTAGTAGAATCAAGCAGTGTAGTAGTCAGGGGAATATTCTCATCCCTCAGGTACTCACCCGCATCATCAAGTATCGAATCAATTGCCACTCTTGGGGTGACATTGGCTCCTTGGCCAGTTCTTGACTTCTTCCAAGGAGCCATGTGCTGAAAGTTAGATCAAAGCACGAGTTAAAGGAGGAACAATCTTACAATTGGCTTTATCGCACGATCTAGAATATCAAAGAAGGGTATTATTCCTAAGTGTCCAAGTAGCCTCCTACTTATAGATGTGGTCGACAACACACCGATAAGAATGACTCTACTAGACATGGCTCCGAGACATCCTAGGACACTTTAAAACCTTAGGCTCTGATACCAAGTTTGTCACGCACTGACCTCGGGGAGCGCGACCGGCGCTCAACAGAGTTACCCCGGTTGAGCAAGCCTTCACAGTGTCATCTACCCAGCTCACCCACAAATAAAGAGAAGAATGCATTTAATTAATTAGTCAGTAAGAAGTCATGTGAACAAAACCAGTTCATTTCCATTAGTTACGTCATTAACAAGTCTTCAAAATAGTACGTTGTAGAGCCATAGTTAAAGTGGAACAGATGATACAATTACAACATTTTTAGTTTAACCTTCCCAAAAACATATAC
This sequence comes from Nicotiana tabacum, assembly GCF_000715075.1. Classification (NCBI taxonomy): domain Eukaryota; kingdom Viridiplantae; phylum Streptophyta; class Magnoliopsida; order Solanales; family Solanaceae; genus Nicotiana; species Nicotiana tabacum. Next base: position 33,649,444 of record NC_134098.1, read on the forward strand.
AACGCACAATATGTCTACGGAGCCTATAACAGGAACACAAGAGTGCTATGACAGTGCCGGCAACAAGGCCCCGGGTATACCTCAAAATGCTATATACAAAGGATAACAGATACAGGACCCCGAAATGAAGTGGGGCTCACCAAATCAGCTGAGGAGAGGGTGTGCTACTATCACTGATCAATACCACCTGCTATGGAACCACCTGTATCCATTAACGATGCAACGCCCCCGACAAAAGGGATGTTAGTACATAAGGAATAGTACTAGTATGTAAAACTAAACACCCTCTCAATATAACGAGCAACAGTAAACGGAGAATAAAATATGAAATCAATAAAAGAATCAAATAGTATCAAGGTGTCATGTTAAGGTTCAAATAGGTCTCGGTAATTTAAGCTGGGAGATCTTTATCACTGATACACCACTGTGTTTTAGCACGAAGTCCTATCTTATCCCGACCGGCTAAGCCGTCTCACCCCAAGGCGTACACTCATAATACCACCATGTGCGCGGCATGGCATCTGATCTCAGTCCGATCGGCTAAACTGTCTCACCATAATGTCGTGTGGATCGACATCACATCACATATCGCTAGCAATAATCTCATTCCATTAAGGGAAAAACATCTCAACACACCAATCTTATCCCATATAAGGGGAAATAGTCTCATCACAGTAACACGGGGATTTACCCCTCAGTCACTCCTACACCGGCACGTGTAGTTTCGGGGTTAGGTTGTTCCGACCTATTCTTTCTCGGTGGCTAAACGATACTACCAAGGCATTTATTATTAAGAGTATTTAACACTCGGTTCATCTTCTTTTATAAGTCATTCATTTTATTGGCATCATTGGCCATAACACAATAACATTCTTGGCACAATGGTCGTACTTCATAATTCATACTCACAATTCCACTTTCAATCATTATCATGGATAATCAACAATAAGGCCTTTCAAATTAAGAGTCTAAACCCATATTTGAGCAAATTAGGGTCTTAGGCACATATGATCTCTTATACAATTTGATATGATCACTTTCATTTGGACTTGACTTGAAGTCACAATATTTTAATACATTATGATACTTCAAATACTCTTCCGAAGAATAGCACAATATGATAAGAACATTCTGGAACACATTTTGAACATATTCAAATATATTCATCATCCGATGCCAAACTTATTCAGAAAAGTCAATTTATAACGGAGAACTCGGGACTTACAAGATCATCGTGGGAATTCAATTCTAAGAGAGGAGTTTAGCCAACATACCTTGCCTTGAGCTTTTTAATTAACTACAATATTCCGAAAATCCTAGCCACTTCGATCTATTTAAAGATATAGCAAAATTGAACAAAACTAGGAAGGAGTTCATAGTTCCAGCTCATTTGAGCATTTTGTCAAACACTAGATGTGCATTAAGGTTTTAAGGTCCTCCTATGGTGGATTCTTTCACCCCACTACCCAACGTTCACCCAAAAGAGCCCAATAATTCTCCCACTACCCTAGATGGTACATGCATGTAAAATAAACAACTCCCACACCCAAGAATTGCTTTACTAATTGCACATTGTAAGTTAAATTTCAAAATTAAGGGTTAGGGTGTAGAATCTTACCTTTTGGTTGAAGACTTTCTGAGTTACCCTAGAGAAATCTTCAAGGTTTGAACAAAGATTGATGAAAAAATGTCTTAGAACTCCTCTTCTCACTCTAAACCACCTTCCTCTCTCTCTAAAATATAAGCTTGAACCTTTTAAAATGACCCTTAACATTGTTTTAGAAGAATGGGGTCGGGTTTATAAAATTAGAAAATAAAGCTCTGAAACACAATCTTCGGTCACAGAGTGACCGCAAAATGGATATGCGGTCCACAAATCGGCCGCACAATTGGCCCTCCGGAACTGGACAAGGCTGCCCCAACCTGCGACCAGTATGCGGTCCGCAGATCTATTCTGCGGTCACATAATGCACCGCAGAACTTCCCTCTGAAAATTTTCATGCTGGTTCTGTGGCCGATGTGCGGCCCGCGAAATAGGTTTGCGATCGCATAATGGACCGCGCAATATCATTCAAACTTGCCTAGTTTTCTGCTTCACTATGCGGCCATTCTACGGCCACATAGTGAGCCGCAAAAATGTCTTTTTCTGCCAAAATATTCCTTTACTGCCCTGCGCACTGTTCAACCCAAAAAGTTCGAAGAATCTCTACAATCGTCACCACATAAGCCTACTTCGGCACCCCGAAACCCTGAGTTTTTAGGCAAAAACATTTTTTACGTGCCCTTGCTATCACAATCTTTCCTTATACCTCCACGTGAGCCTCACATTTAGATAGCTACACGCACTTTAGCCCACCTTATGTCGCCGCGTGGCTTCAAGTAATTCACTTACTAGAAACACGCACATAAATCCCACCTTATGCCGCCGCATTCAAATTAACCCCTATCCTTGCACCGCCGCATGAACATCAATATCACAACACAATAACATCTCGCACCACAAGTGCCCATATGCCACAACTTGTCAAAAGAATCAACAATACCAATCTTTCAACAACAAAAAGCCCATGACTCAACCACAATGTCTACAATAATATCAACAAGAATGAAATAAAAGTGAAAAGCTCAACATGAAAGATATCTCAACAACATAACAACTTCACCTTAATGTGATAACGGCTTTTGCAACTTCAACACCAATAACTCAACAAGAAGATATTTCATGAAATAACAAATTCAAATAAGGTAACTCAACAATTAAATAATTAAGAAGACAATAAGGAAGCAATAACTTCAACTAAAGAATGTAAGAGTAAAATAACAAGTAAGAGATAGAGCAAGTTAACAATGTCAAATAAAGCATGTAAGGGTAAATTAACACATGTAGGGTAGATTAACAATAAAAGATATAACATGTTAGGTTAATTCGATTAAAGGCATGAAAGGAGTATAAATAGCCTAAATCGGTTAAATAACACATATAGCCCGTGTACCCACTCGTCCCCTTGCGTACACGACTTTCACATATCACAAATAGCACAATCATCCCAAATCCTAAGGGGTAGTTCTTCCACACAAACCTAGGCAAGATACTTACCTTAACAAGCCAAATCAATCCCTCATAAGCCTTTTCCATAAATATCCAACTCCGGACGGCCCGAATCTAGCCAAAATAACTTAATACCATAAATACAAAACATATGAAATTCTTCCGGACAATAAAATTGCAATCTTTTAATATAATCAAAAAGTCAAATAAAAAAGTCAACCCCATTCAATAATGTGTCAATCCATACTAATATTATCCAATTCCGACCTTCAAATCGTCAATTTATAATTTAGGAAGTTTTAACAAAATTTCCCATCTTTTCTAACTCAAAATACTAATTAAATGATAAAAACAATGATGTATTCATGAATAATAATCAAATTCGAGTAAAAAATACTTACCCCGATCGAGTCCTTGAAAATCCCTTTCAAAATCGCCAAAAATCGACCTATCTAACTCAAAAGGTAAACAATAACTCTAACCGTCGGTCCAGCCCCTTTTCTGCCTAGTTATTCCACACCGGCGGACCAACAATCGCTTTTGCGACACCGCACATGTGGAAAATCCATCGCAGGTGCGGCTTTTCATCAAGCCTAAGAATTTTCACTTTTGCGGTCCACAAGTCGCACCTACGCTCCCGCTTGTGAGATCAATAGGGCGCTTCTGCATTCCCTCTTCTACGAAAGCTGATCGCACGTGCGATCCCTCACAACCCACTCAAAGGCCGCTTAAGCGGACGGATAGTCGCTTCTACGGGTGCGCACCTACGCCTAGGTGTCCGCACCTGCAACCTTCCCCATGGTCAGCGCCTTCGCTTCGGCGATATCCGAGCTGCACCTGCTGTCAAGCCCACAGTAGGTACGATGACACTAGAACTTCAGCACAATATCATCCGCGGTTGATGTGCGTCCCGCAAAATAGTTTTGCGATCGCATAGTGGACCGTACAATTTCATACAAACTTGCCCAGTTTCATGCTTCACTCTGCGGCCATTTTGCGGCCCGGAGAGTGATTCTGCAAAAAATTTTCCTTTACTCCCTAGCGCATTGTTCAACACAAAAAGTCCATAGAATCTCTACAATCATCAACATATAAAGCTACTTCGGCACAACGAAACCTCGAGTTTTTAGGCAAATTGTTTTTTACGGGGCCTTACAATCACAATCTTTTCTTATACTGCCACATAATCCTTACATTTAGATAGCTACATGCACTTTAGCCCACCTTATGTCGCTGCGTGGCTTCAAGTAATTCCCTTACTAGCAACACACACCTAAATCCCACCTTATACTGCCACATTCAAAAGAATCAACAATACCAATCTTTCAACAACAAAAAGCCCATGACTCAACCACAATGTCTACAATAATATCAACAAGAATGAAATAAAAGTGAAAAGCTCAACATGAAAGATATCTCAATAATATAACAACTTCGCCTTAATGTGATAACGGCTTTTGCAACTTCAACACCAATAACTCACCAAGAAGATATTTCATGAAATAACAAATTCAAATAAGGTAACTCAACAATTAAATAATCAACAAGACAATAAGGAAGCAATAACTTCAACTAAAGCATGTAAGAGCAAAATAACAAGTAAGAGATAGAGCAAGTTAACAATGTCAAATAAAGCATGTAAGGGTAAATTAACACATGTAGGGTAGATTAACAATAAATGATATAACATATTAGGACAATTCGATTAACGGCATGAAAGGAGTGTAAATAGCCTAAACCGGTCAAATAACACATATAGCCCGTGTATCCACTCGTCACCTTGCGTACACGACTTTCACATATCACAAATAGCACAATCATCCCAAATCCTAAGGGGTTGTTCTCCCATACAAAGTTAGGCAAGATACTTACCTTAACAAGACAAATCAATCCCCTAATAAGCCTTTTCCGTGAATATCCAACTCCGGACGGCCCGAATCTAGCCAAAATAACTTAATACCATACATACAAATCATAAGAAACTATTCTGGACAATAAAATTACAATCTTTTAATATAATCAAAAAGTCAAATAAAAAAGTCAACCCTATTCAATAACTAGTAAATCCATACTAATATTATCCAATTCCTACCTTCAAATCCTCAATTTATAGTTTAGGAAGTTTTAACTCAAAACACTAATTAAATGATAAAAATAATGATGTGGAAGCTGACCGGTCGTGCGGTCCCTCACTGCCCACTCAAAGGCTGCTTAAGCGGATGGATAGTCACTTATACATGTGCGCACCTGCACCCAGGTGTCCGCACCCGTGACCTTCCCCATGGCCAGCCCCTTCGCTTCGGCGATAACCCAGCTGCACCTGCGGCCAAGCCCACCGTAGGTGCGATGACACCAGAACTTCAGCAGTTCTTCACCAATCAACCTAAGTACAAATGAGCCTGATTTCAATCTGAATCACACCCGGGGGCCCCAAAGACCCCGTCCGAACATACCATCATGTTCCAAAACACATAACGATCCTACTCAAAGCCTAAACTCACATCAAACAACATTTATTCTACGAATCGCACCCCAGTTCAAACCTATCGAATCCATGAACATTCAAATTCCAAAACTAACGCTATTCATACCAAACTAGCTCCGATTGAACTCAAATTTTACACACAAGTCATAAATGGCATAACGGACCTTTTTAACTCCCGAAACCAAAATCCGGACCCGATATAAACAACGTCAACTCTTTGTCAGACTTCTCAACCTTCCAAACTATTAACTTTCGAACTTTCACTAATTTAAGCCAAAACGACCTACATGCCTCGAAATCAATATCCATACACACTCCTAATTCCAAAATCACCATACGAAGCTATCACAATCATCAAAACTCCATGATGGAGTCGTCCACACAAAAGTCAAACTTCGATCAACTCTTTCAACTTAAGCTTCCAACTTTGAAACTAAGTATCCCAATCCACTTCGAAACTCACCTGAAACCAAACCGACCACCCCGATAAGTCACATAACCACAATATAACATAGAGAAAGCAATAAATAAGGGAATGGGGTTAAAATGCTCAAAATGACCGGTCGGGTTGTTACACCGTAGAAGTTAGAACCACAAAACGCAAGTTACATGATTAGTTAGTTATGGATATGAAATAAGGAATAATCTTTTAGATCAAATTGAATTGAGAGGGTAAATCCCCCTTCGATGAGGTACAAAAGCAGCTACTGCACATCGAATAATCTTTCTCCAACGTGTAAAATAAATATATGGTGGATGGAATTATGAACAAAATGTCCAAAGATGTTGTAATTTATACACTTTTGAGACTTTCAGTGAAATCTCACATGCGATTTAAAGGTGTCTCAAAATCTTTTTACACTCTCATATGATCCTCCATTTTCGTCAATCTTTATCTCTATCGCACAACAACTTCCAAAGATGAATTGTATAGGGTAAAATATGCAGAGTGACATGTAGAACCTAAGGCGTGGGATAGTTAGAATAGAAGGCAATTATCCCGTTTGTCACCAAAAAGAATGACACTCGTAAAGGTGCAATAACTATTATCCGCCTGGTGGCATTTAATGGAGAATATTCCACAGCATTTAGTACACTGCCTGTTACAGAGAATTTGACATTTATGCTCACCATTACAACTTCATCAATAGCCCTCATAATTGACATTAAAGAAGCGCATGATCCTAGGACCTTGTTCCCTAGGTGCAGCTATAAATAGTGAGCTCTGTTATCATTTAGGGGGACGGCTTTTCTGGAAAACTTATGCTATAGTCAATTCAAGTTTTAATACAATTTTGTCTTCTTATTCCTTGATTTCATCACTGTAGTACTCGGAAGCTCTCCTCCCGGAATTACTGTTTCTATG